>NW_007729584.1:386999-404650 GCF_000696425.1 Galeopterus variegatus
AATGAAGATTATATTTTGCCTTGAAATATAGTGTTCTTTTTGTAAATATCATATTTTTTTTCTTTTTTCCTATACTTGTTTCCCCTACATAGTCTAATAGATTGTGATGCTCTACCCTAGGACTTTCCTAAAGGTTGCTTTATATTTGTGGCAGTCGGAATGGGGACTGACAGAGTGGATGGCTGAGGTCAAGTGCTGTGTGTGCAGGTAGAGAGAGAGATTTTGATAACGGCTATAAGCCTTGCTTATAACTCTCTGCTATGTTTTTGCTTCTTGTAGGCTTTCAGTGCTGAAATGGTAAAGAAATCCAAGATGCTGGATCTCAACAATAAGAGTTGTAAGTAAGAAATTCACAGGCCTACATGTAGAGGCTTCCAGCATAGGTTCATTCTGTTCTTGATCATCTGAATTAACAGAAGGGAGAAGAAGAATAAATAAGCCAAATATAGTTCATTGTGCCCCTGTTTGGATACCAACCTGCTCTATACCTGACCCTGATATTATTCTTGCTCAGTCCAGTTTGGTGATATAACAGAGGGAGACTAAGTTGCAGTAGATAATCCACAGTGTGGGTAGTTCATTCACAAATACATGTCTATACATTTATTTTTAAAAGCTCTGCCCTCCATAAGATGGCTAAGCCAAGCACCCTTTCTGCTCTGAAAATATAACTGGGGTTACTCATTAGTAATTATAGAAAACACATCTCAGTAATCCTAGATAAATGGGTTAGCCCAATGCTACTCAAGCCTGAGTAATCACTGTGATCATGATGGAAATTTTAAAAAACAAACACAAATACACAGATGTGCATAGGCCACAACTCTACGGATTGTGATAAAGGAACTCTGGGTTTGGGCCAAGCGTGTCTATTTTTAATGCTACCTAGTCACTTTTGCTACTGAGCCAGGTTTGGGATCACTGGACTAAACCAGTCCTGGTTGTTGGGGGTTGGAGAAGGATTGAGTTTGTTCTCTAATCCATTCCTTTTAGTAGGGTTTGAGTGGACTGAGATGGAATGTCCAGTGGCACAGTAGTGCTGGAAATGAAGAACGGGGAACTTTAAAAGTTCTGGTCTGGGACTGTGTTTCTTATGAGCCTGTTTATTTATTTGTAAAAATGATAATAACAGTCCATTGTGAGGATAATTGGAGATTTTATATGTAAAGATGTTCTGTAATTGTAAAGCATTAATCAAATGCTAGGAGATAAATAGTCAATGAGAATGAACAAACTCCCCAGGTGGCCCAGAGGAGGGAGAGATTCCTTCTGACTGGAAGGGGTCAAGAATGGCTTCGTGGATGAAAATGGTTCCAAGCTGGGCTTTGAGGATGGCAAGATCTTCAATAGTCAGAGCTGGTATGTGTGTGTGAGGGCACCCATGGTGAAGAAAACCCATAGGAGCGAACAAATGCAGTGTGTGTTTGGGGAACTGCAGGGAGTACAGGTAGCTAGATAAGGTAAGCTAGGTAAGAGTTTTAGGTGAGGATAATATAGAAAAGGAGCATACAAAGGTCTATATGTCACTAATCTGAAATATTAGGGGCAAGTGTCACTATTTAGTAATTCTTGAGTACCTTTGTAAAGGAATTATATAGCACAGGACAATAATTGACATTAATAATGATTAATGATGATCATCTCAGATTATTGAGGAAAGGTTAAACTATTTAGGAAGGCAGAGAAGTGTATTCCCACTAGAACTATTTAGCTAATAACTAGTTCAAATTAAGTGTGTTTTGGTGCTAGAAGACTATCCTTTAGTGATTTGAACAATTGAGTTATTAAGAAGAACAATTATTCTCTCCTGGTAATGATGGATAGGTGAAATATCACCAGGTGTTGTTTTTATTTTCTCCTAAAAAGTAATATAAGCTTCTAGGCAGAACAAGAGTTAAAGGGGGAAAAAAAAAGTATGCTCCAATTAAAAACCCCCTGTCACTTCTTACTGTTGCCCAAAACATTGGCTTTTAGTTTTACTCAAAGGGAGACCATCCTTCCCCTCTTATTACTAGGTGTGTCCTAGTACTTTTTCATAGCTCCTGGTACCACCCAACTACAATATCAGGAGAAAGATGCTAATTACCACCGTTGTCCTGGGATCACTACTGGGAGGCAGACTGTGTGAGCACTGGATGGGGCTAGACACCCACACCTGTTAGCTTCACAGCCACCACTTACTAGTCCTATAACCATGATTCTCTGAATCAGTTTCCTCGTGTATAAGATGGGAGTACTAACAGTACCTATCTCTTAGGGTTGTGAGGATTGAATAAAATAATACATGTAAAGCACTTGGGACACTGCCTAGAACACAAGTTCTCAATGTACTTTTTCCCCTCAAAATATGTTTCTGAGACTCATTCATGAGTCCAAGTTTATTCCTTTTCATTGCTACAATAATTGTTCATTGTTGAAGGATATTTGGGTTATTTCTAGTTTTTTGCTGTCACCAACAAGAGTTGGAACATTCTTGTACACATCTCCTGATATACAAGTGCGAAAGTTTCTTTGAATTATACAAGTGGTTGTTCTAGTTTTATATCTGTCATGAATATATAGGATTTCCAGTTGCTCTGCATCCTTTCCAACACTTGATATTGTCAGAGTTAAGAATTTTTGCCAATCTGGTGGGTGATTTTTCATTTCCCTGATTACCAATGAAGATAAACATCTTTTCACATATATATGGGTCATTTGTTTCCTTTTCTGTGAATTTTTTTTCCCAACTGGGTTGGCTGTTTTTTTCTTAATTATTCGAGGGGATTCTTTATATATTTTAGATATTACTTCACCTATGAATTCTTTCTTACCTGGTCCACTGCCCCTTGTTTTGCAGTTTGGGTTCAGAGTCACCCTAATTCATCAGGGAGTTTTCTTCTTTTATTATATATATTTATATAACATCTTTACCTCTTGTGGAGTGGGGAACATGAGGGTAGGTCAGAACTGGGTCCCATTTTCTTTTCTGCTAGGATATACTGTGTCCCAGCAGCAACAGCAGCAGCAGCAGCAGCAACTAAGCTCCAAAATGCTTGTTGTGAAGATGGGGAGGGGTGATGCCCAGATCCATCCTTTAAACAGTAAGAGATCCATAATGTCCTGTCACACACAGACAAGATATAATAAGGAATCCCAGGTAGTGGAATTATGGGTATTTCTTCCTTTTGTTTACTTTGATAATTTTCCAATTTTTCAATAGTAAACATGTATTATCTTTGTAATTAGAAATATATGTTTGTTTTTTTTGTAAAAAGAATTTTCACTCTTTAAGCGCTATGGCTTTCAGGGATGTTTGTTGCTAGTAGTAACAAGAGGTTAAGGAAAATCCCTTTCAGCAGGAAATAACGGTTAACATCCAGGGTGAGATCACAAGGTGAACTCATCTGTGAATTGACAAAGGCAACACAGCAGAGGCAAGATATAATAAAGCCAACCCCTTTTAAGCTAAACTGTATGTACTCAAGGAGAATGTAAACCGTGCATTTATACCCAGCACACTTCTCAGAGATAGGTACTTAATTGGAGCTGCTACTGCTGATAACAGTGACAATATCCTTGGAGTAAACACTGGTCATGGTGTTTTGTTCTGCACTGTTTTAAAACCCACCAGCCTTCTGTGGTTGCTTATGATAGTTGTTTCAGTCCCCCAGTGGGTAAAAGAGGAGAAAAGGGAAAATGGGCTTGAAGATGGATCGCCTGCCATCAACCTGATGGGACTCAACAAAGAAGAGATGTTTGAGGCCAGTGCATGGATCCAAAGGATACTGACCCTCCAGGACCACCACATCATTGAGAATAATCATATTCTCTACCTTGGGAAAAAGGAACATGACATTTTGTCTCAGCTTCAGGAAACCTCAAGTGTCTTTATCTCAGAGAATATCAGTCCGGGAAAGGCAAATTTAGAGATTAAAGGAGCCCGTGCTGACCTCCTTGAGGTGGTTATGAACATTGAATGTATGCTGTGTGAAGTTCAGGAGGAAGTGGCAAGAAAAAGGGAGCAAGGCCTTTGGATCTTGTCAGGTGAGTAACTTTCTGTTAAGTTAAAAAACCAGCTCTCCCAACTCTTCCTTCTTTTGGGTATGAGCATGCACGCATGTATGTTGGTAAGAGATAAAATGGGAGAGGAGAGGGCGAACCATTCTGGTTCTGTGTTGTCATACACTTTTATGAACCATTTTTGGCTCTCTTTCTGCCATCAGGGTTATTTATCAGTAAGTGAAAATACATATGCACACACACACACTTGATTGGATTTACTTATGATGATATAGATTGCTTAAAAGAGGCAATTACGTGGAAAACTTAGGGTAAAACCCAAGCCCAGGCCCTGGGGAAAAAGTACAAAAGTACATCTTTAATTCTACAGATGGAGCATTCAAATGTAGACACATTCCACCTGATTTATTTCTTTTACTGAGTTTTATTTGCTCAGTGCATTTATTTGCTGCTGACAGCATTAGGAACCCTACAATTACTAAGAGCCTCTCACCAAAGAAATTATTCACTGGTACCCTGAGGTACACTCAAGTATCTCCCATTCAGTGGGGCTAAACTCATCAGGATAACTGGAAATCTGGGTCTGGAGAGATCCCTTTAACAGAGCCCTAGAGCTAACTAGGAAATTACACCATTCAAAATGCTACCGTGGAGACAGAGTATTATGTCATTCATTTGTTCAACTAATGCATATTGCACCTGTGATATGTGTCAAGCATTGTGCTAGGTACAGGGGATACAGTGATAAACAAGATGGACATTGTTCCTGCTCAAAGTCTAATTGGGAATACTGACAAGCAAGCAGGTTAGTTATGATAGAGGAGAGTAAAAGTACTGTGGGAGCACCTAGGAGAGTCCCCTGACCTAGACTTGCAAGGTCAGGGAAGGCTTCTCACAGGAGGTGTCATAAATGGAGAACTGACAAACAAGTGGAAGTTAGCCAGTCATAGAAAGAGATTTTCATAATTATGCAAGACGTCAGAATTTTTATTGAAACAAATAGGGAACCTTGAAGGATTTTAAGCAAAGATAAGATCAGATTTGTGTTTTAGAAAGATCCCTGGTTGTAATGTGGAGAATGGGTTTATTAAGAGGTCCAAAAATTCGAATGCAAATTTTCAAGGACAACTTATTTTCATCATGTGTTTACAAAAATAATTCAGGAAGAAATGGTCAAAGTGAGTGGGAGTTTGCAACAAATGTTGTAGCCACATTCCACAGAAAACCCAGTGTCAAAAAACATGGGTAAAAATAATACATAAGCATGAGAACCAAGATTACGATTTCTACTTAGTTTTTGAACTGTCATGAATGTGGATATTTAAACACACAAGAGTCAGCTCAGGAGGAGAACAGGAGACAAAGAAACATTGATCTCCTATAGAGTTTGTGACTTTAACTGCATTCATAAGGTTGACCCATTCTCCCAGCTATTGGAAATTTATAGTCTCGTAAGTCCCTTGTACCACTGAAAGATGGCATTTTTGGTAGTTGATGACTAAGCATATTATTCCACAGCAGTGTTTCAGAGTTTCATGCAAACTCACCCTCTCTTAATTAGTTACTATCTTTATTAACAACAAAATAGATAATTTTGAAATGCATTATTATAGGGAACATCAAATATCCATCAGAACAATAAAATTTTAAAAATATAGAAGTTAGGCATATCTCCCTTTTATGCTGCTCTTTTATCCTTCCTGGTGAGTACTTCTGACAGCAGAAGTTGGTGGACTTTTGGGTCTCCATTGCCCAGCCCAGTGCTGGCATATAGTAGGAGCTCAGTAAATGTTTGTTGAACTCATGTGAACTGAACTCTAATATTATACCTTATAAGTGTGAGCTATTGTTCTCCAAATTTAATTTAGTCTCTTCCTTTGAAGTTTCCTGACTTTGGAGCTC
This sequence comes from Galeopterus variegatus, assembly GCF_000696425.1. Classification (NCBI taxonomy): domain Eukaryota; kingdom Metazoa; phylum Chordata; class Mammalia; order Dermoptera; family Cynocephalidae; genus Galeopterus; species Galeopterus variegatus. Next base: position 392,904 of record NW_007729584.1, read on the forward strand.
ATCTGCTATGGAATTTTGTCCTTCCTGCTTTCTCAGATTTACTGGGTCCTCTAGTGAGTTTCTCTGGATTTATCACCTGCCCTTTTTTTTTTAAATGAATTTATTTATTTTTTAAATTGTACATTTTTATGGGGTACAGTTTCTTGTTCAATACATGCATATATTGTATAATGATCCAGTCAGAATAGTTAGCCTATCTAATGCATTTCTTCATGGTTATAACATTCAAGATCCTCTTTTCTGGCTATGTTGAAATATAAAACACAATACTATTAGCTGTAGTCAACCTAGAGCACCAGAACTTATTCTTCCTATCTAACTGTAACTTTGTGATTTTGTATCCTTTTACCAACCTCTCCTCAACTCCCTCTCCTTTCCCAGTCTCTCGTAACCTATTCTACTCTCATTTCTTTTTTAAAAAAATTCATTTATTTTTAATTGACGCATAATATTGTTCATACTTATGGGGTACAGTGTGATGTTTTAATACGTGGTATACAATGTATAATAATGAAATTAAGGTAATTGGCATATTCATAACCTCAGATATTTGTCATTTCTTTGTGTTAAGAACATTCAGAATCTTCTTGCTATTTTGAAATGTACAGTAAATTGCTGTTAACTATAGTCACCCTATGGTGTAATGGAACACTATAACTTATTCCTCGTACCTAACTGTAATTTTGTACCCACTGACCAACCTCTCCCCATCCTCCTCTCCCCTCCTACCCTTCCCAGTCTCTGGTAGCCATTATTCTACTCTCTACTTCAGTAAAATCAACTTTTTTAGATTCCACAAATGAGTGAGATCATGCAGTGTTTATCTTTCTGTTCCTGGCTTATTTCACTTAACACATGACTTCCAGTTCCATCCATGTTGCTGCAAATGAAAGGATTTAATTCATTTTTATGGCTAAATAGTATTCCAGTGTATAAATATACCACATTTTCTTTATCCTTTCATCTGTTGATGGATACTTAGGTTGATTCCACGTGTTGGCTACAGTGAATAGTGCTGCAGTAAACATGGGTGCACAGATATCTCTTTGACGTACTGATTTCATTTCCTTTGAATATATACCCAGTAGTAGGGTTGGTGGATCATATGGGAATTCTGTTTTTAAGTTTTGGAGGAACCTCCCCACTGTTTTCAGTAGTTTACATTCCCACCAACAGCTATAATCTGCTTTTTGTGGTTAAATTGAGCCCACTTAATTATATAATGTACTGGAGGTTAAGTCATTTTAATATATGGTCTTAAGTCAAACTGAGAAGAAACCAAGAGAAAACAAGCCTATTTTGGGTTTCCATTTGTCCATTTATATATTTAGTCCAATAAAGAGATCCCTTGGACAAAAACAGGTTGTCCCCTGAATTTAAAAAAGGAAGGGAGGAAGGAGAAAAGAAAAGAAGGAAGGAAAGGAAAGGAGGGATGGAGGAAAGACAAGACACCATGGACTCTTAATCTCCAAATTTTGTTCTTCTCAGTTGGGTGTTATATGAGTGATAGTTGTTCCAAGTATTTGCCTTGTCCCCTTACAGAAAGCACTGGTAAAAGCCAGATTTATAATCTTAGATCTTTACTTACTAGCTATGTGATACTGGGAAAGTTACTTAACTTCTCTGAACTTCGATTTCTTTATTTGTAAAATTATATTATTTCGGTGGTGGTGCTGTAATGATCAAATGAGATAGAGATGAGAAATATCTTTGGAAATTCTTAAATGTTGTATAAATGATATATTGTTTTCCAGCATCCCTTAATGTTCTCTGTGCCCATCTCTTTTTGTTGATAGGCATCCTGGCTAAAAATACAAACATTTCCTATGAGCAACACAATCATATATCATCATTACACTATTGATTGTAGGGGAGGGCGTATATATGTATGATTTTTTTTTTCTCATATCCCCTCAGTGTCATGATCCAAATCATTCCATCTCTTTTTGTTGATAGGCATCCTGGCTAAAAATACAAACATTTCCGATGAGCAACACAATCATATATCATCATTACACTATTGATTGTAGGGGAGGGCGTATATATGTATGATTTTTTTTTTCTCATATCCCCTCAGTGTCATGATCCAAATCATTGGGAGACAAATTTACTACCCCTCTATTTTATCCCATGACTTCTCATAGTATTAGAGCTCTACTTGCATGTCCTAAACAATATGAGGCATACAATTTAAACTGGCTAATCTCTTCCTCCAAATTTCTAGAATTTGCTTCATTAAATTTCTTTACAAACTTTCCCCCTCTTACAGGGCATTGAGGCAAAGTTTTGTGTTTCTCATTTTTAGGACAATGGACTGATCAGCAATCAAAAAACCAGGATGAAATGAAACAAAATATCACATTTCTGAAATGTACAGTGCCTTTAAGTCCAGAACTTCAGGATCAAGAGAAACAATTTGCAAAATGTGGTTTGCAGGTTATAAAGGTATACTGAATTAAGGGGAGGCTCATCTTGCTATTAATTTAGTTTTACAGCCAAAAAAAAAAAAAAAAAAGGCTCACCTCCTGATGACTCGAAGCCAACTGCTCATTGACCTGGAATCCAAGGAGTAAGACTGCAAAGAGGGCAGGGAAGGGTAGGCACAAGGGGCACATTTGGAATCAGGAGGTAGAAATGATGTCAGGATGTACAGAGGCACAGATTCAAGATCCAGGAAAGAGCTATCTGCCCATCTCTGAGCAAAAGAAAAGAAATGGAATAGCATTTGTCACACTGTATTGCAATTGTTTACCAATTTTTATCTTTCACTAAACTGAGCTTTAAATGGGTTAAGACTACATCTGTGTTGTTGACCATTTCATTACCAGTGCCTGGCACATAGTGATTTCTCAGTGAATTTTTATTAAATGAATTTATTAAAGGAGGGGCAGGGAATTTTGAAGAGATGGAAGTTAAACTAGGGGAGGATTGAGGGCATGAGAGACTCTTATGCAACTTTTTATGAAAAACAAGTTGTATGCAAAGTAATGTGCAGATAAGCACTTTTAGTTTTGAAGCAGTGTAACATAAAATTTATGAAGCAGTTCTCTAGTCTCTTTTTCAGTTTTTCTCTTCCTTGGTTATAGGTGGAGAAGATAGACAATGCGATTCTCTTGGCTGCCTTCCAAAGAAAGAAGAAAATGATGGAAGGGAGATCATGTAGGAAACCTGTGAGCCGCAGATTGTTTCAACAAGTCCCACACCAGTTCTGCAACGTGGTATGCAGAGTTGGCTTTCAAAGAATGTACTCGGTGCTCAGTGGTAGGTGTCAGCCCCTCATCATCTGGGGCTTTATGTGGGAATTGGTGACTAGATATCAGCAAATGGCTCATGAATAGCATTTGTTGCTATGGGGAGAAGATTATTTGTGACCAGGATTTAGAGGTAGAGTCTTTTGGAAAGGGTTGCATTTTTTCTTTTTCTTTTTTGGTGGGGAGGTGGGTGGCAGCTGAAAAAAAAGGGAATCCGAACCCTTGACCTGCACTCTAACTAATTGCGTGAACTGGCCAGCCCCATATATTTTGTTGATGTTGTGTTTTATGTTGATAAAAGTGTGAGCAGTAAGATATACAGTTCACTGTTTTTCTCATTTCTGTGTTTCTGTGTCTTATCTGCAGAGTGCACTTTGGGGATTTCCCCCCCCCTTATTTCAACAAAATTATCACCAATACCACCAAACCATCCTCATCCCTTAATTAAAACAGCATTTTCCTAAATTTAAGAAAGTTGGTTTTTTTCTCACCCATCTTCTTTATTTCCTGTAGTCTGTTAGTGAATGAATTAGGTATGATCTGGCAGGTGAAGTGTATAACATCTTAAGATTCTTCTCAGCCATAGGAGTGCTAAGTGTAGCTTTCATTTCTCTTTTCAGTTGTACAAAAATATTGCATACTTAATTGCTATATTGTCCCCTTTCCTCTTCAATCACCGATGAAAAATTCTGGCTGTAGATCTCTCCAAAGGATGCTCAGAAGTTAAGTAACAATCATGGAGGGGTTCCTAGCAGTGCAGCGTGATTTGACCTAATCCATTAACTATATGGCTCTTGATCTTTATGCTTCAAAATATGTAGAATGATCCTTGCTGTGGAGCCAATTCCAGTACTCTTGGTTTCTAGAAAGGAAAGGGTCTGGAAATCATCTTTTCTTTGTCCCAGTGAGAACATAGGTAATACTTGTAAAAATTGAACATATACAATTTCTAGGGGTAAAAATAGATAAATGAATTCCCAAGGGTGCATCACCAGTAAAGTGATGATCAGTATGGTCCCTTCCTTAGCAAAGTCTTAAAAATCTACAACTTTCATTTGCTCCTAAACTGGCTTCTCTGTAATCCACACCCACTTAAACTACTCTCACTAAGAGCATGACTATCCTACTATTTTCCAAATCTAGCAATTACCTTCTTTTCAGTATTGGGGCAGACACTGCTAATTGCCTACCCAACATCTATAAACATCTTTCTTCCCAAAACATCTATTCACACACCATCCTCCCAAGGAAGACAGTCTCAAAGTCTTATCCAGTCTCATCATCAGCGTCAAGTTCAGACAGTTTTCTCTTAAAGCAAAGGCAAGGCATGGCCCCAACATACTCATTAAATAGTGATATGAGAAGGAGCAGGAAAACTGCAATCCAGATTCCGGTTTTGAAAGGGGAGAAGGAAAACACACAATAGTCACTGGTCCACACCACTCATCACATGCTGCTGGATAATGAGAACTCCCTATTCTGCGAGTGGAATAATACTTGCTTTGCACTCTGGGAAAATCTTCTGCATGTACTGAGACCCTTGGCCATTTACCTTGGCCCTTGGCCCATTGCCTTACCAGGGTGCCATGGATTGCCTTACAGGCTAGCATGCACTTCGGCCGTTGCAGCCAAATTTGTGGTTTCTGTAGTAATACAGTTCCATTAAAAACTCACCAGGCATGAGGCCTATTTGCATCTGGTCAAGTTTGTGTCTTTATAACCCAGTCAAAGGTCTTGTCTCCATAAAGTTTTTAAGCCTCAAGATTTTGGTCTTTTACCTACTGGCCTCTGTGCTCTGCCCATCTCCCTATCCCTTAGCTTAACAGCCACTGCCTTGAGGCAGTTCAGACAATAGACTCAGTGGGAAACACTACCCATAGTGTGAACTGTGCCAATGGACTCACACTGCGAGCTGGTGAGAACTGTCAACAGACAGTGCTAGACAAGCCCAGGAGACACCAGTACTATAACCGTTGAAGCTCTCTTCATTTGGAGTATAAAAGTTCTTGGCTTTTTCAGCCCTGCAGTGTCCCAAATCTTAGGACTCTAAATCTTCTAAGTCAATTTAGATGTCCACTCACAGGAAGAGCAGGCTTCCGTTAACAAAACTTTATCTTCTATTTTCTATCTAAGTTTGCATTCTAGCCAGTTCTGACTTAATTTCTTGTTTGTAGGACTTGGTTGAATGCAGCAGGAAGGAGCCTACATACTTGCAGTTTCTTATTGGGTTCATTCATTCATTCCACAAGTATTTATTAAGCACATTCTTTGATTAGGCCCTGTGCTAGATATCTTATTTTCTCTTACAATATCTTATTTTCTCCTCTATCATTTATGGTAAAAACTCCATACTCTGAATCCTTCAGGCTTTTAGCCTTAAGTTCAAAAAGCCCTTTACCTCTCATAAAACCTTACTCTAAAAGCTAGAATTTCAAGACCATATTCTCCTTTTCTGAATTTAATAATTATATATCATATATTAAATAATAATATACATCATATATATCATATATACAAGGATACTTCAAAAGTTTGTGAGAAAACAGAATTGAATGATAACACAAATTTTTCCATGAACTTTTTGAAGTACCCTAGTGTATATTCACACACGTATACATACTCACATATATATTATACATACATATATTATAGATATGTGTATGTATGTATATTCAATTGGATTTGTTCTAATCTTTATCTTTTTTGCCCTTGAGGTAATAAAATAGCAAGAACTGAAGGGGTGGAGGAACAAAGAGCAAGAAGAAACTCCTGGGAAAGAAAATTTTTTATTTTTATCTCAAAATATTACCTTGCCACATAAAATTGTACTAGCAAGAACTGAAGGGGTGGAGGAACAAAGAGCAAGAAGAAACTCCTGGGAAAGAAAATTTTTGATTTTTATCTCAAAATATTACCTTGCCACATAAAATTGTACTATATCTTCTCTGTTTCCATCTGGGGAGTTCCTTTTGTGAACTTTTGAGAACAGGGATCATATCTTAGTCATTTTTGAATCTGTAGAGCTGCACCATTTGACACAGTAGCCATAAGCCATATGTGGCTTCTGAGTGCTTGAAGTGCAGCTAATCTGAATTGAGATGTGCTGTTAAGTATAAAATACACACTGGATTTCAAAGACCTACTATAAAAGGAAAAAATGTAAAATCTTTAATAATTTTTATATTTATTACATGTTGAAGTGACATTTTGAATCTAATGGGTTAAATAAATATATTAATCTCACCTGTTTCTTTTTACCTTTTTAAATATGACCACTAGAAAATTTAAAATTACCTATGTGGCTCATGTTCCATTTCTACTATTTAGTGCTGCTCTAGAGCCTAAAACAGTGTTGGTTAAGTACCACGTAAATGTAAAGAAAGAGGGAGGGGGACCGAGCCCGTGGCACACTCGGGAGGGTTCGGCGCTGGGAGCACAGCTGCGCTCCCGCTGCGGGTTCGGATCCTATATAGGGATGGCCGGTGCACTCACGGCACTCACTGGCTGAGCGCGGTGCGGCCGGTCTCAAAAAGGACAAAAAAAATAAAATAAAATAAGAAAGAGGGAGGGAAGGAAAGAAGAAAGAAAGGAAGAAAAGAATGGAGCATATGATCTCAAATTAGTTTTCATTTTTTTTCCCCTCTAAGTAAGGTTAGAAAGGACATTGAACAGGGATTCCTTCAGGTCCAGAATTTGGCCCTCAGCCTCCTGAATGTTTTTAATACTCTAAAGAAGATAATACAGATCATAAACAATATGCCAGAATGGAGAATATTCATTTCCAGTGGTTGGAATAGGGCACATCCTCCTTAGTATCACAGTCCCCAGAATGCCTGATGGGTGAAAAATTGCCTGGTGAGCATGGACCTAGATTAAAAGTATGTGGAGATTCTTTGTGAGGTATTGTGGCAGACCATGGTGAGAACTGACAACCTATTACTGCCCCACATTACAGAATACTCCCCTAGTGACCAAAATGTATATTTCTCCAAATCCACAGTTGCTCTTTCCAAATAATGAAGCAGGCACAAGGAAATTTTATATGCTCAAATTCCCCTTATTTTGACATATTTTTCTTATAATTCTGTTCATGAGTTTAGGAGATACTCTGCCTTTTCTTATTAGATGCTATTTTCAAGCTGTATTCTTTTGTTTGGTTTTTGGTGGCTGGCCAGCATGGGGATCCGAACCCCTGACCTTGGTGTTATAGCATCGTGTTCTAAACTACTGAGCTAACTGCCAGCCCTTCAAGCTGTGTTCTTAAGAGTTCTAGAGTTTTATCCCTGTTTGTAACTTGCAGAAGTTGGTCAGTGTTCTAAGAGAAACAACCTTCCTTCCATTATACTTTCTCTGTCGGCTGCTTAGTTGATAATGTTGACTTGAATATTAACCTCTCTGAATCTCAGATTTTTCATCTTACCCAAACCACAGATTAATTGAATCTAATCAATATAAAAATGCTTTGAAAACTACTGATGTATCTATAAACTCTAATGTTATATTCGAATGTAAACTATTATCATGTTGATGATATCAGTGATAATTTGTCTCGAGGGAACAACTTTGAGTGCCTTTGCTACAGACATAGGAACTCGGGACCAGGTGAAGGTGATTATTTGGAGGACTAGAAATACATATTAGTACCCAAATAGGCAATATCATTTACTAGATCATAATAATCTTTTTGATTTCTTTCTTTTATCAGACCCAAAATATGGAGCTGGCATATACTTTACCAAGAACCTCAAAAACCTAGCAGACGAGGTCAAGAAAACGTCCACAACACATAAGCTGATCTATGTGTTTGAGGCTGAAGTACTCACAGGCTCCTTCTGCCAGGGTCATCGGTCAAATATTGTTCCCCCACCACTGAGTCCTGGAGCCATAGATGGTCATGACAGCGTGGTTGACAATGTCTCCAGCCCTGAAACTTTTGCTATTTTTAGTGGCATACAGGCTATGCCTCAGTATTTGTGGACTTGCATCTGGGATTATGTAAAGACACAGGATTACTCATCACAACCAATAATGTCCTCTTCACAGCCACCTTGGGGGAAATTGTCAAGTGGCAGCTCTGTTGATTAATCTCCACATCATTTTAACAATTGGCATGGTCAAATAATGACTCAGTGACTCAAAGAGTTGTTTGAATATGTCAAATGGGTTATCTGTTTGGACTGATTGGGTTAGTGAAGGGACTAGCCACATACTAGCATCTTAGTGCCTTCATCTTTATCTTTTTCTCTTGGGGTTGGGTGGGTAGATATCAACTAAAGCACTCTCAGGACTGTTCCTTTTCCTTGCAGTTGTTCTTTTATCCTTTACCATAGGTAACAGCAAAAATGTTTTACATGTAATAAAGAAATTTTTCTAGTATATAACCCAAGCCTTTTATTTTCTAAAAGGATTATAGTATAAAATATTAGGACAGCAGAACGATTTTAGATTTTCCAGAGAATCTTATAAAGTGCTTTAGATATCGAAATAAGTCACTTTTGTCTGAGTAACTGGTTCTGAAAAATTATCTCTAAAATGAAATAATTTGAAGTGGAAGGACTTCAAAAGTCTGATATTCTATTTGGATTTGGCCATCTCAAACAGTGCCACTCAAACACCACGAGGCCAAATTATTAATTCACTAAATATTTATTGACCACCAGATGTGTTTCAGTGCTACAGATATGATGCTGGACAAACGTTCTCACAAACCTTTTAGCTTGGGGCCGACCCCGTGGCGCACTTGGGAGAGTGCGGCACTGGGAGCGCAGCGACGCTCCCACTGCGGGTTCGGATCCCATATAGGAATGGCCGGTACGCTCACTGGCTGAGCGCAGTGCGGGCGACACCAAGCCAAGGGTTGCGATCCCCTTACCGGTCACGAAAATGACAAAAAAAAAAAAAAACCTTTTAGCTTGGGGCCGACCCCGTGGCGCACTTGGGAGAGTGCGGCACTGGGAGCGCAGCGACGCTCCCACTGCAGGTTCGGATCCCATATAGGAATGGCCGGTACGCTCACTGGCTGAGCGCAGTGCGGGCGACACCAAGCCAAGGGTTGCGATCCCCTTACCGGTCACGAAAATGACAAAAAAAAAAAAAACCTTTTAGCTTGAATAATTAAAAAGGCAGCTATGGGCAACTTAACAAGTGTGATCAGGTATAATAAAGGGGGAATTAAAGAACCTTTGGAAAGTTGTAAGAGAGAGAGGGATAAATTAATCAGGGGTTGGGGGAAAGGCCTCCTCAAGAAAGTGGAATTCAAGCTGAGACCATAAGGGATGTAGCAAACCAGGGAGCGAGTAGTGTACTTTATGCAGAGAGAATAGCTATTTAAAAGGCTGAATCCACTGTGACTGTGCCCAAATTCGACTTCAGAGTTCTACTTGCAATGTAAAGACCTGCTAATCTCACCATGCATCTCTTGCCTACTTTCAAATCCATGTTTCTGTGTATTTCCAAACTCCTGACCTCACATCCTCAGCCTCTTGCACAGACACTTCCTCTTCCTTCTCTTACCTTAACCAGCATTCTCACTCTTGAAAGAAGCATGATTATTGCTTCCTGTGGTACTGCCCTTGGGTCTGGGCAAGAAGGGCCCTCCCTTTATCTCTGTCTTGAGAGTTCTCCTGCCTTGGGCCCCTTGCTTGAGAAGGTTCCATTCTAGCCCTCCTCCAGCTATGCCTATCCTCACATAGTGAGGAGACCACAGGGCCAAGAAAATGGATCCATCTGGAGCCTGCACTCCTCACTTCTAAGACCTAGGTACCTGGAACCCCCAAACAGCTCAAGCAGCTCTGAGACCACTCCCCGGGCCTGATTTTGTCTCATTCTTGGGTCTATCTTCCTGAGGGTGAATTATGCCATAGTCTGCATCAGGAAAGGCCAAGGGATGACCATTTGCAGGGATGGGGTTTGAACACGGGAGCTGAGGTGTTCACACACGTGCACATGAGGCCTGGGGTGCAGAGCTGAGATTGAAAGATCTAGCTTATGTTTAATAGGAATTTTAAAAGAGAACGGAGGAGAGGCAATGCTCACAAGGATAAGTAAAAATAAATCAAGAAACAGTGAAACTGTATACCACCAAAGAGGTGACCTTAAAAGCAGCCAGAGAGAACAGCCAAATCATCTACAAAGGAAAGACAATTAGAGTGACAGCATACTTTTTGTGGTAGGCAGAATAATGTCCTCCCCACCAGCCTGCAAATATGTCCACACCTTAATCCCCTGAACCTGTGAATATGTAACCTTACTGGGCAAAAGGGACTCTGCAGGTGTAATTAAGATTACCTTCAGATGGAAAGATTATCCAGGTGGGCCCAATCTAATCACTAAAGTTTTTAAAAGTAGCTTTCTCAGTAATGAGTAGATGACAGTAAAAAAATTGTAGGAATATAGAAGATTTGAACAACACACAGATTTTATCTAATGTACATGTATAGAACCTTCCACCCAACAATTAGAGAATACATATTCTTCTCAAGTATACACCTAACAGTTATGTATAGTGACCATATTCTAAATTCAACAATTTTGACCACATTCTCAATTAGGCCATGTTCTCTGCCCATCATCCATTATGCAATTAACTCAAATTAAAAAAAAAAAAAAAGATAGCTTAAAAATAAATATATTTGGAAGTTAGATATTGTCTTCAAAGTAATATCTCATGGGTTATGAAAGTGTAACATAAATTAGAAAATATTTAGAACTAAATAATAAAAATATTACAAATACAGCTTATAACATAAAGCTAAAATAGTGCTTAAATTATTCATAACCTTAGAGCTTATATTAAGAAAAAATAATAACAGAAATTGAGTTAGGCATTCAACTTAAGGTATGAAAAAATAAGAATAAACTTGAAAGAAAGAATAAAAATAGAAAATAATGAAATAGAAACAAAAACATCCAATAAAGTCGATAGTTTTTTTGTAAAGGTTAAAGAAATAGACAAACCTTTGGTAAGATTGTTCAAGATAGATGAGAACATGTACAAATAAAGAATTTTAGGAATAAAAAAGAGGGATGTAACTAAGATGTATAAGAGATCTAAAAGTAGTACGATAATACTAGAAACAATTTTGTGCTAATAAGTTGAAAATTTAGACAAAACATACATTTTCTTAGAAAAATATAGCTTACTAAAATTGAAGAATAACTAGAAATCCTGGATTTTCTAATACCTATTAAATAAACTGAATCAGTAATTAAAAATTTACCTACCAAGCAAACAACTAAATACAACAGGCTAAGATGATTTTGATTTTACTAATGAGTTCTACTACATATTCAATCTTATATAAAATCTTCTAGAGAGCAGAAATATGGAGAACTCTCCCCCCCAAAATTTTCAGGGCTAGTATAAACTTGATATCAAAAATAGAGAACGGTGGGCCAGCCTGGTGGCGCACTGCTACGGTGCGCCGCTTGGGAGCGCGGTGGCGCTCCCGCCGAGGGTTCGGATCCCACATACAGACCGGTTCCCGCTCACTGGCT
>NW_007729584.1:405650-412060 GCF_000696425.1 Galeopterus variegatus
CTTCTTTTGAGAAATGTCTGTTCAGGTCCTTCACCCATTTTTTAATTGGGTTATTTGTTTTTTTGCTGTTGAGTCATGTAAGTTCCTTATACATCCACATGTAGAAAATTAAAACTAGACCCCTATCTCACCATACACAAACACCAACTCAAAATGGATCAAAGACCTAAATTTAAGACCCAAAACTCCGAAAGCACTAGAAGAAAACAGACGAAACACTACATGAAATGGGAGTGGGCAGCACTTTTTTGAGCCAGACTACAAAGGCACAGGCAACTAAAGCAAAAATACATAAATGGGACTACATCAAACTAAAAAGCTTCTACACAGCTAGGGACAATGTCAACAAACTGAAGAGACAACTACGGAATGGGAGAAAGTGAATGCCAACTACACATCAGACAAGGGGCTAATTATCCAGAATATATAAGCTGAATTTTTAGCATTGTGGATACTGTGACCATGTTTTGTAAAAGTGAAGATAATAAAAATGAGAACAATTATAATACCAACACCAGCATGACCCAGTCATCACCAAAAAAGAAAGCTAAACAAATGTATAATGTTAATGACAGATGGAAGGACAATATAACTGGGTTAGGAAAGTAATTAGCCAAAACAGAGCATATTACAATATATGCAGAAAATAATTTGGGATTGGGTATGACAGAGAAGGGGATGTGAAAGATCATATAGAGACTGAATCTTACAAGTCTGAGATGAGACAGATAAGTACTTCAAAATTAATCAAAAATTTTTTGTTTCCCCAAAAGACATCAATACTCAGTTGAAAATAGAGGCTGCTATAATGGTAGTGATTGAATGATTATGCATTTGTCAAAATCCACAGCACACCACAAATGGTGAATTTTACGGCTTATAGTTTTTTAGAAAAGAAAACATTTAGCATTACCTCAAATGGAGAATCAATTTCATCCTGCCATAAATAGTAAGTAACTAAAAGTAAATTTAACAAAAATAAAATAAAGCCATTTCATTTTATCTGGGGCCTTTGGCTCTGAGCCTGAGGTCTGAATTCTCTTATTACAAAAGGAGATTAACAAACATTAGAAAGGTGTTAGAGGCCTGTTAGCACCAAATTCAGACTTGCTTCTTCACATAATTATAAGGATTTGTTAGTTTGGTCTGCTGTAATAGAATACCACAGACTGTGTGGCTTAAACAACAAGCATTTATTTCTCATAGTTCTGGAGACTGAGAAGTCCAAAATCAGGCAGATTCTGTGTTTGGTGAAGGCCCTCTTCCTGGTTTTCAGACAGCTGCCTTTTTGCTGTGTCCTCACATGGCAGAGAGTGGGAGCTCTTATGTATCTTCTTCTTTTTATAAGGGCATTAATTCCATCATGAGTGACTCACTCTCATGACCTAATCCAATCCTAATTACCTCCCAAAGGCCCTACCCCCAAATACCATCACAATGAGGATTAGGGACCCAGAGATGAGAGAGAGAGAGAGGAGTGTGTCGAAGGGGGAAAAAAAAAAAGAAAAAGAGAATAGAGGCCGCTGAATTAGCTTAGGCATATCACATGAATCAACATGCATTATATTGTTGTATTTTTGATTGCTCTATGAAACTATGTAAGGTTATATTTCCTGATTCAAAAAAATGTTCCCTTTAGCTCATAGGTACTTTGACTTGAAAATGGAGTTTCAAATTGTCATCTTGTTGTCTATTAAGATTTTAATGAAACTACAAAAACAAAAAACAAAATGTGTTATTTCTGTCCAAATACAAACTAGACATGGCTCATTTATCTGCTTTTGGTGCAAATGTTAATTAATTAATTATTCTTGGGGGGGGGTTGTTTTTTGGCAGCTGGCCGGCAAATGTTAATTTTGACAAATTCTATTCAGTCTCTAAACTTCTAACCAAAGAAAATGAAAAGATCTCATTTGCTAAACATTACTAAAAGAGGGCTATGATTTGATTACCTGTGATATGAAGGCTTTCATAACTAAAGTGGTCATTTTAGTTTCCTCCAAATGTGAAGAAGCACATAATGAAAATTTTGATTTTATAGAAATGGAAGGAGATAGCTTCTGTAAACATGTACCTACAAGATGGCAATCATTGTTGCTGGCTATAGAAAAGATGTTAAAATATTGGCCTACCATAAAATCTATCTTTAAGAGTGGAACAAGGAGAATGTTCTGATCCAATTTGGAAACACACTGAGGATGAGAATGGAGAGAAAGATTACAGTGAAACAGAAATAAACATTCTGGTTCTCCAAAACTGATAATCCTTGAAGAGGCCATAAGGAGCCTAGAAAAGGATGAATTGACTGACTTGAGTTGTTCAATGTTAAATGTAGTCTGCAGGTTGGCGGGCAAGATTAGCTGTGTTACAGCATGGTGTTATAACGCCAAGGTCAAGGATTTGGATCCCTGAACTGGCCAGCCTCTCAGACCCCTGCAACCACCCACTCCCCAAAAATGTAGGTTGCAACAAACACTCCAACAGAAAAAAAAGACGACTAATCTTTTGGAAACAACATTGTTTCAGAACCTTAAAAAAATGTCTCCAGAAAAAGGCAACCAAGTTAAACAGAACTTTCTGAATTTCTCTACTAAAACTACAAATTTATTTGAAATCTAACTTCAATTTCAGAAGTTCAAATTACATCTGTGCTTTAAGACCTTTTTTCCCTGGGGAACAGAGGTTTAACTTATGATGAATCTAATGTGCCTCAGAGTATTTTAAAAATGATGGTCATTTCACACAGGGAGAGCCTACGTGGTTAATTAATAGATGCAAAGGACCTGATTGACAGAAAAATAGCTGATTTACCAAAGCAAGCCTGTAGATACAAAGTGAATGAACATTTTGGAGAGCCGGAAATGAATTCCTACAACTTAAAAAACCTTCTGTGCTAGTAAATAAAATCCTAAGTATTCTATGCTCAAACACTTTTGTTGGGAGGGTATTTAGCGTGAGGTCATTACTTTGCACTGACAACAGGAATCAGTGCAATGCGGTCAGAAGAGCAGAGCTGCAAGTTAAAATTAATTTTATCTTTCACTATATTCAGTTTACCCTTACATAAAGAAAAGAAACCGTCCAAAATGCTCCAGGCAGTTCTGAGAACTATTAACAGAAAAGGAAACAGAAAGAACAAAAATATCTCACTGTACCGTTGGACAGAAAGAAACGTCATTATTTTTTATTTAATATAGGTAATATCTCTTTAATTAGTTCTGTTGTATTTTGATTCTTTAAAAAATTCTTACCTTTATGTATCTTAAGAATATAGAATAATATAGCCAACAAAATTTAAATATGCAATAAAGGGTTAAAATAAATGCTCTACCAGAGGACAGAAATATTATAAAAATATTGTTGTATTTTTCTCACACATATTATTTGCTTCATTAGTCCTTCTATTAATTATTAATAGCAGCCACTTTTAACTAGTCCTACTGCTATTTTGTTTAAGTAATAGCAGTTGTGCAGCAAAAAGATCACAGAATATATAATTCAAGTAAATACCTATTTTTCATGCTTTTATGTTCAAGTAATAACATGTATATAATTTACATTATTATTATTTATTTTCACACCTATTAGATTGGTAAAAATAAAAAAGACGAACATTTCTAAATGTTAACAAGGATGTGTAGTAAGGAGAGTCTTATACACTGTTGAGTATAAATTGGTTCAACCACTTTGTGAAATAATCTAGCAATATCTAGTGTATTAAGTTTTCTATTGCTGTGTGACAAATTACTATAAACTTAGTGGCTTAAAACACATTTATTATCTCACAGTTTCTGTGGGCCAGGAGTCCAGGCACAGCTTAGCTGTTCAGGGTCTCATAAAGCTGCAACCAAGGTATAAGTCAGGCTATCTTCTCATCTGGAAGCTTGAGTGGGGAAGAATCTATCTCCAAACTCTCTCAGGTTGTTGGCACAATTCATTTCCTTGTGGGTGTATGACTGAGGGCCCTGGCTTCTTATTGGTTGTCAGCTGGAGGCTGCAGTTGGGTCCTCGAAGCCATCTGATGTTCTCCGCCATGTAGCCTTCTCCAGAGGCAGTTCACAACATGACAGCTTGCTTCCTCAAGCCCAGCAAGAGGTGTATGACTGAGGGCCCTGGCTTCTTATTGGTTGTCAGCTGGAGGCTGCAGTTGGGTCCTCGAAGCCATCTGATGTTCTCCGCCATGTAGCCTTCTCCAGAGGCAGTTCACAACATGACAGCTTGCTTCCTCAAGCCCAGCAAGAGAGTCTCTGGCTCCAGTCTGGTAAGACAGAGTCTTATATAATGAAACATAATCATGAGAGTGACATCCCATCACCTTTGCGGTATTCTGTTGGCTAGAAGTAAGTCAAAGGTTCCACCCACACTTGCGGGATGGGGATTATACAGGGCAAACACTAAGGGGCAGAGATCATGCGGGCCATCTTAGAATTCTGCCTACCATGTCTAGTAATGTTAAAGACGCATATCCTAGGATCTAGCAGTTTCTCTGAATACAGTAGAGATGTATAA
This sequence comes from Galeopterus variegatus, assembly GCF_000696425.1. NCBI lineage: Eukaryota > Metazoa > Chordata > Mammalia > Dermoptera > Cynocephalidae > Galeopterus > Galeopterus variegatus. The sequence continues at coordinate 410,160 of NW_007729584.1, forward strand.
AAATAATCATAGCAGTATTGTTTGTGATAGCAAAAATATTGTTGTATAATTTTTAAATTTCACAAAACACAAAAAGATACAGTAAGAGAGACATCGGCTTATAAAACACCGAGTTTGGTATAATATTTTTGTAAAAGTAACATATATAGGAATTCTGCTTCCAGCAATAGCCTATTGTTGTTTTGGAAAAACCCTTCCACCACTTAGAACAACTGGACAAAATATAGAAAACATTAATGCACTGAAGAGTACCAAGGCAGTGAGAATTTGTGAGTGCAAGATCTGGAAGAAAAGGGAAGCCATGAGAAGGGAGCCTGACATTTGCCATAACTTTTCCAAACCTTAGGTGATTGCTGATTCTGAAAGCAGTGGCTGAAAAACCGAGCAGAGCTTTTGGCTATGTTATGAAGCTGAGGTGGCCTGCCCAAGAGGAGAGGCTCTAGTAAATACCCCAGACTTTTGGTTGGGACCCTGAAGGACTATAACCTAGGTAGGAATAATAAGGGTGAACTGGAAATAAATTTGCTTTCACAAAGAGTAAAGTCCAGCTCTGAATAATCAATCCCAGCTACAGATTGGAATATGGTGATCTGTCCTCAGCCTAGTTGTGGTCAGGCATACGTGCCCCAAAGTCTCTGCCACAGAACACCTTTTTCTTTCCCCAGCTCCCTTGATCAAACTCAACACTGAGTCTATTAAACACAAGATCAGTGGGGGAATGCTGATGAAGCAGAGGGAGATCCAGGACAAATGAACATCGCATAACCTAGGATGCACGTAGTGTGGTCCTCTCTCCCCCTCCATCCCACACTTATAAATGTATTACTCTATCCCATCTCTTTCATCTTGCTTCTGGGATGTGTTTTAAATGAATTTGGTAAACCATGTCATATGAGAGATTTTTCTATTCCATGACCTCTGCTTGGCTGGCTTCAGTTTTTCTTCTTCTGAAGCCATTCTTCCAGATGCTCTCCACAAAGAAGAATTCCATCAAATTTAACAGTAACAATCATTTGCCCCAAATTTTCGTTTGAGAGCACTTATTGAGATTAAAACAAGTATTTGTGTTTTATTTAATTTCTTAATGATTTGTGATACTACTTACACATTATCAGGCAAAGGGAAATGGAGGGAACTAAAAAGGAATACCTAGAAGCTTCCTGCTAACGTGCTGCATGTGAACGCTTTCGGGGCTGACTTACCACTTTTGTAATACGCCTTCAATCATTCCATCATTCGTTCAATAAACCTGTATTAGGTACCTACCATGTTAGAGGCTAGATATAAAGAGGTGTCAGGATCGATCCGCCCTGGAAGAGCTTAGGAAAGACAGGTTCGTAGACGTAACTTTCTCCAACCTTTGCCACGGACTGCAAACCTCCTTCTCAGCGATACCCTCTCTAAACCTGACTGTTCTCTGGTTGGACTGGAAACGCGAGCCGCGTACAGTGAAGCCGCATGGAAGACTACGTCTCCCGGCAGCCTCTGCAGCGGGCGGCGGAGGTGCGCGCGCAAGCGCGAGGGCCGATCCTCGCACGCAGGCGCACTGCGAAAGCCGGCTGAGCTGGGTCTCGCTGCTGGGTGCGCGGTGGTGGAGAGCGAGGCCTGTTGAGCACCGCAGCGGCGCGGGTCGGCTCTTCGGGGTTGTGCGCGGGAGAGGACGGCGAGCGGACGAAAGAGCGAGCGGCTCACCTCAGCAGTGGCACCGGGATCGGTTGCCTAGAGCCTGGTGAGTGCGGGGGCCCCGCGGCCTCGGCCCCTCCCCCTCCCGCCGGCATATCAGGGCTGTCCTCGGCGGGATCCGGGAGAGGCCCCGGGGCGAGGGCGGGTGCCTGCTGTGGCTCGAGCTCTGGAGCCTGGGCCCGGCCGCTCGCGGCTAGTCCGTGCGTCACGGGCCCGGC
>NW_007729584.1:413042-416519 GCF_000696425.1 Galeopterus variegatus
GCGCCGAGGCAGCGGGCGGAGAGGAGGCGAGCGCGGAGCCGACTCCCTGGCCGGGCGCGAGCGGGCGGGGGTGGGCCGCGGAGTGCTGCGACAGGCAGGGAAGAGCAGGGGTGGCGTGTAAAAATCCTAACCAAGGCAGGAAGGGACCTTCTTGGGAATTCACAAGTTACAGCCCTGACCGGAGCCGGTGGTTTGGAGGCGGGTGAGGGGGAGCGGGGGGTGGAGACGGACGACTGTAGTTTACAGATGTCATAACAACATGGGCCTGAAGTGGCTGACAGGGGTGTGGTAATTATAGGAATGACAGAACTTCGTCTGCACATAGCGTGTGTAAGTGGTGATGCGAGGGAAACAGTGAAGTATTAGATTAAACTCAAATGGGAGGAGAAAACTGAAAGATGACTGGAGTCAGGGAAGTCGTCATGAAGGAATGTTTCAGTGTTTAGAGAAGTGCTTCATGTTCCACTTTTAACTGAAAGTTTTCAAAGTAATTGATTTTTAAGGTTTAAACTCAGTAAACAATTGCGAAGTATTTTTTCTAAAACATACTGTTAAATAATACTGTTTTCCCATGCTTTTCTCCTTAAGTAAACGGTTCCTTCAAAACCTCTGTTAGCAGTGGATGAGTAGGTGATTTTTGTCCACCCCCCCTTGTTGTTGCTTCAAGGCTCGTTCTTGACATTGTTTTTTCCTTAGGTTGCTCTTCTATTTGTAATATTTTGAAAGTAATCCACAAGTTATTTTCCCATCCATTTTAAAGATTGAAGAAATGAAAATTTAATTTTTCAAAGGAAAGTGAGAAAGAGCTCTGTTGTATTTTTACTTTAATGATTTATTTTTGGAAGTCAATGTCTTATGTGTATACGTGATTTTAAGATGGAGGACACGAAAGAAAGTATAGGAATTAACATTTATTGAGTCCCTTTCCAGGTATTGTCCTGTATTAAATCATTTAATGCTTACAGTAGCTCTGAAGTATATGTTAATATTTCCTGTTTTACAGATGAAAGCATTGAAGATCAGAACAGTTAAGTAACTTACATAAGGTCACCCAGCTCTTGTTGGGACCCAAAGTCACTGCCATTTTAAGAATGATTTCTCCTCCCCTTTCATACTTCTTGTTTGTGTTTTCTTTATTTAACCATTTATTCAGCGAAGACTTGAGTGTGATCATGTACCTGAAACTGGGAATATACTTGTGATAAAAACACATTGTCCCAGTGTCATGGAATTTATAGTGTAGCAGGGAAGGCTAACGTATAGTTAATACAGATATGCTTGACATTTTATCGGTCATTATAATTGAGCAGAAACTGTAACGCACTTTAGTAAATAGCAAAGGAAGTTCAAATGAAAGCAGACGACATAATCCTTGAGCTAACAGTCCTGTAGGGAAACAAAACATAGGTTTATAAAAACCTGGAATAAAGTAAATGACAAATGCATCACCCGAAATCAGTATACTTGCATTGTTACTTTAGGAGGCGGTCCTCATAGAAGTTTCTTTACAGAACTATGATTTTATGTACCTTGACTTTTATCTAGGATTGATACATACCAAAGGAGCCATGAAACAGACTCTTTTCATTATTGCTCTCCAAGACACCATTTCTAATTTATTTATTGATCCTTATAAAATACAGATGTCAGAGACATTCTTCTTAAGGCCCTAGTGCTAGGAGTTTTTCTCTTCTTGTTTGCCTTTTTATTTTTAAAAAACAAATAATTGCTTTTTATTAGGTTATTTTTGATTTAAAGGTCGTCGTGTTTCTCTTTCCACTTTGACTCAGGAGGCTCACTACTGTGTTATATTTTTGTAATTTTCTTTTGTCTCAACTAGGTTATGAAGTATTTTATCCCAGATAGTCTGGAATTGCTCACTTGTTCCTGAACTATTTTCTTTGTTCTCTGTTGCTCTCTGTTATTTTGTCCTTTTTTCTTTTCCCTTACATTTGAGAATAGGATTATAATTCTTTTCATTGCCAATGTTTTAGCAGTGTTTATTGAATTAAAGATAAAATAAAGTCTTAATGATTTATGATGACTGTGCTTTTAATTTTAAGTCTGTTCAGATTGTTTTTAGAAGTACGTATGAGTCCTATGTGTAAAATCAATTAAAACCTTTGATTGGTCCTGTAAGTAAAGATGACTAACAGTGATAAAGATAATATTACTTTCTTTGTTTACAGAGATATCTTTGTACTTTGCAGAGTAGTATGAATTTAGCCATAGGAATGGAAGAAAACATTGGAAATGATAAACAACTCAGTTAGCTGATTTGGGCTGATTTGTCTTTTCTTGCTGCATTAAGCAGAAGGTGGCCTCAGGCCAACTGGGGGCCAGAAAGGGCCTGCATTAGAAAATTTTGAGGTTGTGCATTTAAAGCGCAGGGGTGAAGACTGATGGAATTTACAGTTTTTTGGTTTTTTTTTAAAGATGTTGCAACCCTGTGAAACAGACCTAAGTGAAAAAATGGTTCTGTCCTAGTGTTGTAGACTAATTGAGACAGTTCTTGAGAGTAGGCAGTAATCCAGAATGTGGATAATGGGGATAATCTCCTTCATATAATGAGAATAATGCTGCCCTTCATATACAAAGATAAGTCTGCTTACTCATCATGATTGATTTTCCATCATGAGGAGGGATTTGTGCTGAGTTGTCCATCAGTCTCTATACTCTGGTGACCAACAAGGCAGCTTGGGGTCAGAATGGGGGTTTGTGGCTAGGAAACAGAAAGACCAGCAGAAAGTACTAACATCTATTGATAGGAGTCTCTATACTCTGGTGACCAACAAGGCAGCTTGGGGTCAGAATGGGGGTTTGTGGCTAGGGAACAGAAAGACCAGCAGAAAGTACTAACATCTATTGATAGATCAAGCTCTACATCAGGTGCTTTCACTTAATTATCCTTGCAAAACCACTTTGAGGAGGTGATTACATGTACAGGGTGATTAGGTAACTTGCTCTACTTCACAAAGTAAGTGGTGGAGTTGGGATCAAACGTTGGGCTGTTTGTACTATGTTCACATCAGTCGTGAAAGCTTGGTTTTATTAGCAGTTCATTCTGACCAGTGAAACAAACTAGATGTAGTTTGTTTAACATCATAGAAGATATTGTGAAGATCTAATTTACTGATAACTGAAAGATTGTTCAAGGTCCTTGTTTTATTATTAAGAAGAATACATTTTTAAATTAGAATAATATCTGAAAACAGCTGTCCCCTTTCTCAGCCTCTGCACTTTAGACACTACCATTTTCTTTCTCTTAGCTGTTTCCTCTTGTGTCTCCTTTCATATTTATAACTGTTATTGCTATTTACTGGTACAGCAATTTTTGTTGACTTTCCTCTAAGCGTGATGTTTTTTAGTGTCCACCTCACCCAACGCGTGCATTCACTGCCTGTTTCATCCTCTCAATATAGTTAACACAGGTGTTTGTTAAGTCAATATTCAATGGGGAGTGTGGGGGGGTGTGGG
>NW_007729584.1:416836-417962 GCF_000696425.1 Galeopterus variegatus
TGTGTGTGTGTGCTTCATTTCCTGAGACAGCTATTCTCCTGGAACCCTCTATCCTCTTAATGTGATCTGGACTGGTTACTTTCTAGGCCTACTTCACAGCTGTTATCCTGGGGCTTCTCTTTATATATCATACTTAAAATTCTCTTTACCTCTCTCTGGCATTAGATCCCCTGTTTCCTGTATTTTCTTTCTTGGTTTACTCATTTCCTTGGAGCACATCTTCTAGTAGCTTCCTGAGAAAGGGTACAAGGGACGTAAACACTTTCTGAGATCTTACATGACTGAAAAAAGCCTTTATTCTCACTTCACATTTGATCAGTGATTTGGCTGGGTATAAACTTCTAGGCTGAAAATCATTGTTACTCCAAGTTTGGAAGTCGTAGCTCTATTGTTTTCTTCCTTCCAATGTTGCTGTTGAAGTCCAAAGCCATTCTGATTCTTCCTGGTTTGTATGTGACCTTCCACTTCTGTCCTCCAATCTCTAGAAGCTTTTAGAGTATTATTTTTAACCCTTGAAATTCCATGATAATGTGCGTAGTTGTGGGTCTTTTTCTTTTAAGCCTCTTACAAGCTGAGAATTCATGTCCTTTAGTACTGGGAAATTTCTTTTATTATTATTATTTTTATTATTATTATGGGGGGGGCTTTAGGTAAAAAGAGTTTCAGAATTAATTATGGTTCTCAGTTCTTGACACACTCATCAGATTATACAAGATTCCGTAAATTTTTCTTTTAAATTTCTGATCCCTGCTTTCATTACCCCTTCCAGTAGTGTGGTAGTTGATACATTCCTTAATTATATATGGATCATTTTGAAATATGTAGTGGGGTGTGCATATGTATTTAGTTTATGTATTGTGTTATTGATCTTGTCTTGTTTCTTACGTTTTTATTCAACATTTTTTGGGACCTCTCTGTTTTGTTGTATGTACCTATGGTTGTATCTAATGTAGAATTCCATAATGTGCATCTGTCACATTTTACTTTTAATTTCTTTTTTTTTTTTTTCCCTTTTTTGTCTTTTTTTTTACTGACCCGTAACGGGATCGCAACCCTTGGTGTCGCGCCCGTACCGGGGACCGGCAACGTGATCGCAACCCTCGGTGTTGCTCCCGCACTGCGCTCA
>NW_007729584.1:418032-419216 GCF_000696425.1 Galeopterus variegatus
GGAGGGAGCGCCGCCGCGCTCCCAAGCGGCGCACTCTCCAGTGCGCCACCGGGCCGGCCCTACTTTTAATTTCTTAATAATTGACATCTGACTTGCCTTTCTGCCATCACAAAATACCCTGTGGTAAATAATCTGACACTTGTATATCTTTATGGACCAGTGTAAGAAGTTTTCTGGGATATTCATATGCAGAATATGATTCTTGGGGCATAGAATGGGAGAATTGGTTTATATGTCTACTATCAGTGCAGGAGGGTTCGTGTTTGGCCACATCTTTGCCTGTACATACTTGGTTTCATCTAACTTTCTATTTTTTGTTCATCTGATGGGTATAAAGTAGTATCTAATTGTTTCAGTTCTCTGATGACTAATGAATTTAAGCATCTCTTGGATCCATTCAGATTTTCCTTTTTGATAATCATCTATTTTTTCCTTTGCCTATCTTTCCTTTGGGGTTCCTATCTTTCTTTTTGGTTTGTAGAAGTTCCTTGTGGAGGCGAGATTTAAATGGCCTGTTGATTTTAGATTTGGAAAATGTCTTCTCTCAGCTTGTCATCTTTCTGTTAATTTTGTCCATGGTGTTTTTCATTGAACATATATTCTACATTTGATGCATTGTTTCTTTCATAATCTCTTCCTCCTTAACTTTTTGTTTTCTCTTTTTGAGATTTGTATTTTATTTAGGTATTAGAATTCTTAGGTTGTTTTAATTTTTTTTCTTTCCCCTCCTATTTTCCATCCTTTAGTCTTTTGTTCTGTTTCCTGAGAGATTTCCTCAGTGTTATCTTCTAGCCCTTCATTTGCATTTTTAATTTCTGTCCATATTTTCAATTTCTTAGAGCTCATTCTTATGTTAAATTATTTTTAAGAGCCGGCCTGTGACTCACTTGGGAGAGTGTGGTGCTGATAACACCAAGGCCACGAGTTCAGATCTCTATATAGGGATGGCCAGTTAGCTCACTTGGAAGAGCATGGTGCTGACAAGTCAAGGGTTAAGATCCCCTTACTGGTCATCTTTAAAAAACAAACAAAAAAACCCCTTTATATCATTTCATAGATGCTATAATCCTTCCGAGGGCATTAATGATAGTTTTTTTGTTTTGTTCTCTTTGTTCTGTTTTTTCCAAGTTTCTTTGTTTCCACTGTTGTCTTTTCTCTATAGAGGCTTTCCCCAGATGTCTGAT
>NW_007729584.1:420478-421605 GCF_000696425.1 Galeopterus variegatus
GGTGCACTGTAGCAGTGCGCCACCGGGCCGGCCCGAGCTAGGGTTCTTACTGTTAATTGTGTTTATGTAATCCTGTTTTCAATATGGCACCTCACCCCCACCCTCACGTGCACTGTAGCACCCATTTTAGAGTCTCTCATTTCAGTTTCTTCAGAGTAATTCTCTCAACATCTGAAGAGGTTGGGGAGGAATGGTTGCCTGGCTATGAAGAATGGAGGAGGAGATTTGGGTATGATGGCTGTTTTGTAGACTTTCACCTAACCTTCTGGTTTTTAGCCCCCCTCTTCACTTTAGTTTCAGAGATATTTGGGGGATCTTCTGTCTGTGAAGCCTCCTGCTTGTGAGCAGTGTGAATCATCTTGTTTCTTACTGACTTCTCCATTTGCAGGTGTTTAGTCTTCAGAGTTCTCTACTGTGCTAGTGAAATATCATTTGACTATTTTACAGCCTCTAAAAAGGTTTTGACATTATCTGTGTTTCTTTCCTTTCCTGTTCTCTATCCTGTGGTTCATTCCTTCTAAAAAATATGTTTCTTATAATGTTAGTATTTGACCATGTCCACCATTTTATTTCTTTACATAAACTTTTACTTTCTGGTCTGTTCATTTTTCCCACAGCATTTGAATGACTGCTGTGTGCTTAGTATTGAAGATTAAAATTAAATTTCTGGCTTTGAGTTGATTTGGGAGGAAAAGTACATTCTGTATGTGCTAATTCTTAATTTGAATTTTGAAAACTCTTACGAGTACATAAAACAGGTGTATTACAGTATTTGTTAAATTCAGTAATGAATATGAATTGGACAAAGGCAAGATTTTGCAATCTAATACAATTAAAATTTTTTTTTACCGTGAAGGTACCCTTTATGCTATCTTTGAGATTTGTCTGAAGAAAAAAAAAAAAGCAAAAACTGTCCATTAGGTAAGAGATACTTTTGCTCTTTCATAAAGACCTGAAGTATTCAGTTGGAACCTGTGATGAAATAAGAGCATGTTGAGTTGATAAAATTCTAGTTGAAGAAATTCAGTTTTTTAGATAGGTTGGGAAGTTTTATTGTAGTAAATAAGTGCTTTTAGCTCTGTTTTTTGAAAGTTTGGAAAGTTTTTCTTTTTTCTTTTTTTTTTTTT
>NW_007729584.1:423090-447617 GCF_000696425.1 Galeopterus variegatus
AAAGAAAATATGGACTTTCATTGGATTGAAGGGGTTAGAGCTAGAAAATGTGACCATAGAGGAACACCTATGTCTGTGGCATTGACTTCTGAAAAGAGAGACTTATTGCAGAGCTTTTCAAACGTTGCTCCCTTTGAACACTGGGATGCTGTTACTAAAGTAAAGGCACTCCCTTAATAGTTAAGAAAAGAATGGGTAACTTTTTGTTAAAAACAATTTTATTTTTCTTCCCTAATTTATACTAAAATGTTTTAAAAGGGATCTACTACCACCTGACAATAAGCATATAATACAATTCAACACGCATTTCAGATTTTAGAAACTTTAGTAAACTAGATAGGATGGGTGGTACCTAGATGTGATTTTTTTAAAAAGTACGGTATTTCAGAATAGTAGATGCAACACACCTAGAGCTCTCAAACAACTCAAATGTACATTAACTGCTGAGTAGATAAAATGTGGAGCAAACATAGAATGTAATATTATTCAACAATAAAAGGAATGAATTACTGATACATGCAGCAACATGGATATCAGATGTGTTATAGTAAGTCAAAGAATCCACACTCAAAAGGCTGTGTGTTGTGACATTCTGGAAAATGCAAAACTTTTTTGGATGGAGAGAACAGTAAAGGAGAGAAACACAGATGATGTCAAAATCTTTTTAGAAGCTGTAAAACAAATGGTCAAATAATACCTTACTAGCACAGCCTAAACACCTGCAAATGGAGAAGTCAGTAAGAAACAAGCTGATTCACACTGCTCACAAGCAGGAGGCTTCACAGACAGGTCTCCCAGATATCTCTGAAGGTAGTATGATGGACAAAAAATAAATCAGTGATTGCTTGGGGTTGGGGAGAAGTGGGTTTTTACTAAAAAAGGGTCTGATAGAACTTTTTGGAGTGATAAAAATGTTCTATATCTTAATTGTAGTGTTTATTTGACTATGTGTTTGTCAAAGAACTCTTCACTTAAATGGTACATTTTACTGTATGTAAATTATACCTCAATATTCTAGGCCTTTAAAAGAATGTCAGTATCGTGCTTAGTGGCAAAACACTAGACAGCTCAAAATTAGAAATGAGGCAAAAATGCCAACTTTAACCTTTGTTGCTTAACATTGTTCTGGAAGTATGAGTTAGTATTTTTAAAAAGAGGAGGGAAATGAGAAACATTAGGATGGAGAAGGCAAAGGTTATTCTTTGGAGATAATATCAAGAGTCAACTGAAAGTATCAGAAACAATTTAGTAGTTGATTTAATTCTGTGGCTGGTTTAAAAAGTTAATGCATAGTAATGAGTAATTTTCATGTATATAGGCAGCAGACAATTAGAATATAAAGGGAAAAAAGTTTATATTTGTCATTACAACAAAAAAAGATAAAAGAAATAAATTGAAATACGTATTTAATTTTTGACAAGAAGACACAATACTGTAAAAATGTTTTCGTAATTTATGAATTGAGTGTTGTCTGAATATGAGAGGACAGTTTTTTTCCTTGACAAGACAGANACTAAAAAAGGGTCTGATAGAACTTTTTGGAGTGATAAAAATGTTCTATATCTTAATTGTAGTGTTTATTTGACTATGTGTTTGTCAAAGAACTCTTCACTTAAATGGTACATTTTACTGTATGTAAATTATACCTCAATATTCTAGGCCTTTAAAAGAATGTCAGTATCGTGCTTAGTGGCAAAACACTAGACAGCTCAAAATTAGAAATGAGGCAAAAATGCCAACTTTAACCTTTGTTGCTTAACATTGTTCTGGAAGTATGAGTTAGTATTTTTAAAAAGAGGAGGGAAATGAGAAACATTAGGATGGAGAAGGCAAAGGTTATTCTTTGGAGATAATATCAAGAGTCAACTGAAAGTATCAGAAACAATTTAGTAGTTGATTTAATTCTGTGGCTGGTTTAAAAAGTTAATGCATAGTAATGAGTAATTTTCATGTATATAGGCAGCAGACAATTAGAATATAAAGGGAAAAAAGTTTATATTTGTCATTACAACAAAAAAAGATAAAAGAAATAAAAAAATTGAAATACGTATTTAATTTTTGACAAGAAGACACAATACTGTAAAAATGTTTTCTAGAATATAAAGGGAAAAAAGTTTATATTTGTCATTACAACAAAAAAAGATAAAAGAAATAAATTGAAATACGTATTTAATTTTTGACAAGAAGACACAATACTGTAAAAATGTTTTCGTAATTTATGAATTGAGTGTTGTCTGAATATGAGAGGACAGTTTTTTTCCTTGACAAGACAGAGATTATCTGAACCAGTGGTTCTCAAATTTTTTGGTCTTAGAACTTCTCAACACTCTTAACTTACTGAAGACCCCAAAGAACTTTTGCTTGTGTTATTGTGTTTTGTATCTGTTAATACTTACTGTATTCGAAATTAAAACAAAATTTTAAAACACAGGAATACAGAAGCACACATTTTTTTAGGCATCAGAGAGATGATGTCATCACATGTCATGAAGTTCCTGAAAAACTTGTGAGAGAATGAAAGTGGAAAAGGCATATAACATCTTAGTAGTATTAGGAAAATAATTGTCATGAGAAGCATTTTTCTCACATGTCATGTTGTCAAATACAGAAGTTGAGTAAGTCCTGTGTTGGGAGTGACTGGTACACTCATACACAGTGATGCATTGGTGCAACATTTTATTTATTTTTTGTTTTCTGGCGGCTGGAGAGTAAGGGGATCCAAACCCTTGACCTTGGTGTTACAAGGTAGCACTCTATGGTGCAACATTTTAGAGAGTAGTAGGACAATATCAAAATTTTAAATGCAGATATCTTTTGCCCTTGAGGTTCCATTGTTAGAATTTATTTGTGTATATAATTGCACAAATATACATAAATATATGAAAAAGAATATTTGTTGCGGCGTTATTTGTGATAGAAAATTGGAGACAATTGTCAGTCATTCATAGATTATTATGATAAAAATCAGTTACTGTATTAGTTAAAAGATGATTTAGCTTTATAGGCATTGATATGGAAGGTTGTCCAAAGAAAGCAAAATGCGGAACTGCATGTATAATTATCCCATCAGAGTATGATAAAAAACAGAAGTATATATGTATATTTGTATAACCAGTTTTTATAACCAGAACTTGATAGTAATTACCTTTGGAAACCAGAGGAGAAACACTTTTCTATTTCTTTTTATTCCCTTCCATATTCCATATTGTTTGGTTCTTTTTTGGGGGGTAGGGGTTCTTTTTTTCTTTTTTTTTTTTGGCAGCTGGCTGGTGCAAGGATGAAACCTTGGACCCTGGTCCTGCACCATGCTCTGACCAACTGAACTAACCAGTCAGCCTGGATTTTATTTTTTAAAATTCTGAGCCTTTTTATTATTTAAAGGGAAGAAAATTTCATGGGCACAAGTGCACTGTATGGGTGATAGAAATTCTTAGTGTTTGAGGCATTTCTGAGTTCTTGGCTTCCACAATTTAACAAAAAAATAAGAAAGAAAAAGAAAATCAAGGGTTCCTGGCATTTCTTAGTCTTCTTTTGTCTACCTACTCCTTTTAAAGAATGACTACTCTCATAAAATGGGACTTACTGCTGTTCTTCATCAATCACACTTTTAACTTCTGTGCTTTTATTTCGTACTAGTGTTTCGTGGGATTTTCTCTTTCAGCCTCAACTGCTGAAATCCTGTCTATCCTTCACAACCTAGCTGAAACTCCTATCTTCTCTGTGAAGCCATCCCTGATCACCTTAGAAGAGATCTCTTTTTTTTGTTTTTATTTATTTATTCATTCATTCATTCATGCATACATGCATGCGGCTGGCCAGTATGGGGATCCGATCCCTTGACCTCGGTGTTTTAACACTGCGCTCTGACAAGCTGAGCTAACCAGCCAGCCCAAAGATCTCTTTTTTTTGAACACTTAGAGTTATTTATAGCTGTTTCTTCAAGAGTAAGTTATATATGGGCCAGAGTGGGAAGTATGCTTTCACATGTCATTTCTCTTCATCTTATAAGGTATCATCTCCATTGTACAAAAGAGGAAACCACGAATCATAGAAGTCTAGTATCTTCCCCTGTGTGCTAAGTAAATTTTAAGACATGGCTTCTAGGCCAGGCTTCATCTCTGAACTTGCTTCTTATGACATTTGAACGAAAAGCAAACGAATAGTCAATTTTTGTGTAAACATTTCTTTCCTTAAAAAACTTACAGAAAGGTTTCGGTATCATCTCCATTGTACAAAAGAGGAAACCACGAATCATAGAAGTCTAGTATCTTCCCCTATGTGCTAAGTAAATTTTAAGACATGGCTTCTAGGCCAGGCTTCATCTCTGAACTCGCTTCTTATGACATTTGAACGAAAAGCAAACGAATAGTCAATTTTTGTGTAAACATTTCTTTCCTTAAAAAACTTACAGAAAGGTTTCAAGAAATGTACAAGACCTCCTGGATACCCTTCATCTACATTCCCTAATTGTTCATTTTACCTTTTACCCCATTACTCTATTTATTTTCTATATATGTATGTGTGTTTCCAGTACTGCCTTTTCCTTAATTGCTTGCCTTTCCAGCTCCACATTAAATACAGGCTTCCACTTACTTTCTTTAGTCTAATTGGTTTTTGGTCTTGTGAAACCTGATCCAGTTTCTGCCTGGTTACTGTGAGCTTTTCCCCTCCTTTGATCTAAAATTTATGTTCTCGAATTTGGATCATCATTGAAACACCACTCTTAATGCTATATTTTGATATTTCACAGCCAAAATGCTGCCTGCTTCAGGAAACGAGTGCTTTTCTGTATGTCATTTCTCAGCACCTTTAAATGATTCCTTCAGAATTATTGACAAATTCTCATTTGTATTGCACCTAACTTTTAGGCTGGTAAAGCTCAGTCTGACAAAATACCACGGAGTAGATGTATGTCAGTTCAGGCTGTCATAACGAAATATCACTGACTGAGTGACTTAAACAACAGAAATTCATTTTCTCACAGTTCCATAGGCTAGAAATCAAGATCAAGGTGCTGGCAGGGTTGATTTCTGAGGAGGCCTCTCTTTCTGGTTTGCAGACAGCTGTGTTCTTGCTGTCTTCTCACATGGCCTTTCTCTGTGTATTTCTGTGTGTTTTGGAGAGAGAAATCTCTGGTGTCTTATACTCTTCTTATAAGAACAGCTGTCCTATCAAGTTAGGGCCCTACCCTTATGACTTCCTTTAATTTTATCTCCTTTTTAAAGGCCCTATGTTCAAATACAATCACATTGGGGTTAGGGCTTCAACATAAGAATTTTGGGGGGAATACTAATCACTATATAACAGTAGCGCACTGAGCTTATAACCAGGAGATGTGGGTTCGTATCCTGTCTCTGTTGTGTCTTAAGTGTGTAACCCTGGCCAAGGCACTTAACCTCTGTGAGCCTCTTGATTCCTTACCTGTAAAAAGCAAGAATAATTCTTGCCCTGTAGGTTTGTTAAGAGATCCAAGTCAAATAGAGGATATAGCAGCACATCATACATCAGTGATTTTTATCCTAGGCTTGCATCAAAATCATCTCCTTAAAATTCTTCTCAAAGAGAGTGCAGAAACCCAGAATACCAAAATAGAGTAAGGAAAAAAATTCCCAGTCATCACCAACCATTCCCTCAACTGGAGGAAGCAAGGACCAAGGAGGAGCCTCTGCCTATAAGAAAGAGAAAAGAGAAACCCCCTGTCCAGGGTCACCCATTCAAACTGAGGAGTTCCAGTATACCCCAGTGCACCCATCAAGGACACAGGATGCTAGCTGGGGGTTGCCAACAAGCCTGTTCAGGGTCACCCATTCCAGCCAGAGAGCTACAGGGCTCCCATCAGGGACATGGGATGCTAACTGGGGTGCCAACAAGCCCATTCAGGGTCACCCATCCTAGCCAAAGAGCTACAGGCATACAGAGCTTGCCTATTTCCTTGACAACCCAATGCAGTGTCACTAACGTCAGCAAGGAATCACTAAGTACCTGAGTGCCTAGGCCATGCCGGCACTCACACGCAACTCTGACATTGAATATGGCCAAAGTATCCACACAGACTATACTTCTGTTTCTACCTGGAACCAATTCTAAAACATCCTACTCAATAATCAATATAGAATACACCTGCAAGAGGGAGTCTCTCTTCAAAGCCCCCTCCAGAGTAATAGAAGAAGCATGTGCTCTACCACATGACCAGACATCAACATAGAGATACTAGAAATATGAAAAAATAAGAAAATATGACATCACCAAAGGAATACAATAATTCTTAAGTACCAGACCCCACAGAGGAGAAAACCCTTGAAATGACTGAAAAGGAATTCCGGGCAACAATCTTAAGGAAACTCATCGAGATACTAGAAGACTCAGACTATACAACAAAATGAGAAAACCTATCCAGGATATGTAGGAGGAAATTTACAAAGAGATTAAAACCTTAAAAAAGAATGTAGCAGAACTCTTGGAACTGAAGGATTTATTCAACTAAATAGATAAAACCTAAGAGCTTAAGGAGCATGTTTGAGCAAGTAGAAAAAGAATTTCTGATCTTGAAGACAGCTTGTTTGAAATAACCCAGGTGGACCAAGAAAAAATAAAAAAGGGAAAAAAGAATTTAAAAAGTGAAGCAAATCTAAGAGAGCTGGCAGACGACCTTAAGCGCACAAACATCTGAATCATGGGTGTTCCAGAAAGGGAGAAGAAAATGTGTTGAAAACCTTTTCAATGAAATAATAGCAGAAATCTTCCCAGATATAGGGAGATACAAGGACATTCAGATCCAGAAGGCTCAAAGATCCCCCAAACAGGTTCACCCCAAAAAGATTCTCTCAGACATACTCAAACTGGCAAGACTCAAAGATGAAGAGGAAATCCTAAAAATAGCAAGAGAAAAGCATGAAGTCATGTATAAGGAAGTCCCCATCATACTAACAGCAGACTTCTCAACAGAAAGTCTATAGGCCAGACAATGACCAAGCCACTGCTGGAACCACCCCCTCCAGTCTCCCCTGTGGGAATGTGGGGGATGCCACAGGCTTCAACACTGCCCCTCTTCTTTCCTCCTTCTTCCATTACATCTCCCCCTTTCCCCTCTCCCTTCCAAATGTTCTGCAACAACATCATAGAATGTAAAAAAAAAAAAAAAAAAAAAAGATAGTGTATAAGCCAGAGACAGTGGGATGATATGTTCAAAATACCAAAAACACCCCCAAAAACCAAAAACAAGAAACCACCCCTGCCAGCCAAGAATATTGTACCTAGCAAGGCTGTCATTCAGGAATGAAGGAGAAATTGCATGTTTTCCAGACAAAACTGCAGGAGTTCACAATGCAACCAGCCCTACTAGATATCCTCAACGGAGTCCTGCATCAGGAATCCAAAAAATGATAATTACTACCATGAGTACACGGGAAAGAACAAAACCCACTGGTAGGTGCAAATGCAAACAAAAAAGAGACAGAAACTATACCTTATCATATCAAAACCCAACAAACACTGAAGACAAACAATAAAATGTTTAGGAATGGAAGATATTTAATACATCCAAATGAAAATTGGTAAAATGCTAGGAATAAGACAGGATTGTTCAGTAATAATCCTAAATGTAGGTGGATTAAATTCCCCACTCAGAAGACACTGACTGACTGGATGAACAAGCTAGATAAAACTATGTGCTGTCTACAAGAGACTCACCTGACCTATAAAGACACACACAGACTAATAATGAAAAGATGGAAAAAGATATACCATGCAAATGGAAACCAAAAATGACCAGGAGTAGCTATTCTTATATTGGATGAAAGACTTTAAACCAGAAACCATCAAAGCAGACAAAGAAAGACATTATGTAATGTTAAAGGGATCTGTCCAGCAAGAAGTCATAACAACCATAAATACATATGCACCCAACACTGGAGCACCAGGATATATAAAGCAAACACTATTAGATATAAAGAAAGAGGTAGACCCCAATACTTTAATAGTTGGGGACCTGAACGCTCCTCTCAGCATCAAGACTCACCTGACCTATAAAGACACACACAGACTAATAATGAAAAGATGGAAAAAGATATACCATGCAAATGGAAACCAAAAATGACCAGGAGTAGCTATTCTTATATTGGATGAAAGACTTTAAACCAGAAACCATCAAAGCAGACAAAGAAAGACATTATGTAATGTTAAAGGGATCTGTCCAGCAAGAAGTCATAACAACCATAAATACATATGCACCCAACACTGGAGCACCAGGATATATAAAGCAAACACTATTAGATATAAAGAAACAGGTAGACCCCAATACTTTAATAGTTGGGGACCTGAACGCTCCTCTCAGCATCAGACAGTTCATCTAGGCAACGAATCAACAGAGAAACACAGGATTTAAACTATACTTTAGACCAGTTGGACCTTGCAAGATATCTACAGAACATTTTGCCAACAACTACAGAATATACATTTCGTCTCATTAGTATGTGGAACATTCTCTAGGATAGAGCACATGTTAGGTTACAACAAATTGAGAAAAATGGAAATCATTTTAGGTATCATTTCAGACCACAATGAATTAAAACTAGAAATCAGTAACAAGCAAAACTCTGGAAACTATACAAATACATTGAAATTAAATAACTTACTCCTGAACAACCTATGGGTCCAAGAAGAAATCAAACAGGAAATCAAAAAATTAGTTGAAACTAGTGAAAATAAAGACGTTTTATGCCAAAACCCATGGGATACAGCAAAAGCATTACTAAGAGGGAATTTTATTGCATTAAGTGCTTACATCAAAAGAATAGAAAGATTTCAAATAAACAACTTAATGCTACATCTCAAAGAACTAGAAAAACAAGAACTATCCAATCCCAGCATTAGTAGATGGAAAGAAAGAATTAAGATCAGAGCAGAACTAAATGAAAATAGAGAACCAAAAAACGATACAAAAGATCAGTGGAAAAAAAGTTGGTTTTTTTGAGAAGATAGATAAAATACACAACCCATTTTCTAGGTTAGCTAAAAAAACCCCAGAATACCCAAATAAAAAATCAGAAATGAAAAAGGAGACATTAGAACTGATACCACAGAAATACAAAGAATAATTAGAGACCATTACATATAACCGTATGCCAACAAATTTGAAAATCTGTAGGAAATGGATAAATTTCTGGACACATACAAACTACCAAGACTGAACCAAGAAGAAATAGAAAGCCTGAACAGACTGATAACAAGCAATGAGATTGAAACAGTAATCAGCAGAGAAAGCCCAGGACCAGATGGTTTTACTGCTGAATTCTACCAAACATTTAGAGAGGAATTAATATCAATCCATTTCAGACTATTCTAAAATATTGAAACAAGCCATTTTCCCATATTCATTCTATGAGGCCATCATTACCCTGAAACCCAAACCAAAGATATAACAAAAAAAGAAAACTGTAGGCCAATGTCTCCAATGAATGTAGATGCAAAAATCCTCAACAAAATATTAGCAAACAATACAGTAGCACATTGAAAAGATTATACACTGTGATCAAGTGGGATTCATCCCAGGAATGCAAGGATGGTTCGACATATGCAAGTCAATAAATGTAATACACCAATCAGCAAAATCAAGGACAAAACCCATATGATTATCTTAATAGATGAAGAAAAAGCATTTGATAAAATTCTGCATCTCTTTGTGATAAAGACCCTCAGCAAATTAAGTATGGAAGGAAAGCATCTCAACACAATAAAAACCATATATGACAAACCCACCACCAGTATTCTGAATGGGATAAAGCTGAAACCTTTCCCCTTAAGCCAGGAACATGACAAGGATGCCCACTCTCCCCAATCCTATTTATATTTAACATAATATTAGAAGTACTAGTCAGAGCAGTCAGGCAAGGGAAAGAAAGGGCATCCAGACTGGAAAAGACGAAGTCTAACTCCCTGTTTGTAGATGATATGATCCTATATATAGGAAAACCTGTAGACTCTAAGAATTAACACTGTGAAAATGTCCATACTACCCAAAGTGATCTACAGATTCAGTATAATCCCCATCAAAATACAAATGATATTCTTCACAGAAATAGAAAAAAAAAAAAATTCTAACATTGATATGGAATAACAGAAGACTGAATACCCAAGGCAATCCTGAGCAAAAATAAATAAATAAATAAAGCTGGAGGCATTTCACTACCTGCCTTCAGATTATGCTACAAAGCTGTAATAACCATAACAGCATTGTACTGGCATAAAAACAGACACTCAGACCAATGGAACAGAATAGAGAACCTAGAAATCAACCCACATGCTTACAGCCAACTGAACTTTGACAAAGGCTCCAAGAACATACATTGGGGAAGAGACTGCCTCTTTAATCAGTGGTGCTGGGAAGACTAGGCATCCATATTTAGAAGAATGAAATATATGTAGAAGAATGATACTAGACCCATACCTATCACCAGTACCAAAATCAACTCAAAATGGGTTAAAGTCTTAAATATTTAAGACCTGAAACTATAAAGCTCCTAATAGAAGATGTAAAGGGAGACAGTTCAGGAAGTAGGACTGGGTGAAGACTTCATGAGTAAGATTGCAAAGCACAGGCAACAAAAGAAAACAAATGGGATTATGTCAAACTATAAAGCTTCTGCACAGCAAAAGAAACAGTGAAAGACAACTTACTGAATGAGTGAAAATATTTGCAAATTATGCATCCAACAAGGGATTAATATCCATATTTTACCAGGAATTCAAACAATTTAACAGTAAATAAACAAGTAAACCAATTAAAAAATGGACAAAGGAGCTGAATAGGCATTTCTCAGAGGAAGATAAACAAATAGCCAACAGACACATGAAAAAATGCTCAATATCACTGAGCATCAGGGAAATCCAAATCAAAACCAGTTAGACTGGTCATTATCAAAAAGACAATAACAAATGCTGGTGAGGATGCAGAGAATGGGGAACCCTCCTACACTGTTGGTGGGATTGTAAACTAGTGCAGCCATTATGAAAAATAGTGTGGAGGTTCCTCAGACAACTACAGATAGAACTGCCATACAATCGAGCAATCCTCCTGCTGGTTATATACCCAAAGGAATGGAAATCATGTTGAAGGGATATCTGCACTCCCATGTTTATTGCAGCTCTGTTTACAATAGCCAGGATATAGAACCAACCTAAATGTCCATCATCAGATGACTGGATAAGGAAAATGTGGTATATATACACAATGGATTACTACTCTGCCATAAAAAAGAATGAAATTCTGCCTTTCTCAACAATGTGGATGAACTGAGAGAAAATTATGTTAAGTGAAATAAGCCAGGCACAGAGAGAGATACCACATGTCCTCACTCATAAGTGGGAGCTTAAAAAAATAAAAAGAAACGTATAGCAATCACAATAATTCATTGAACTTTCAAAAGGAGAGAACAGCTCTGAGGCCACCAGATGTGGGGAACGGGTGGGTGTTTAATGAGAAACTGATAAAGGTCACAAAAAATGATTATATTGTGTAATGTTGAATATACTCATTATACTGATTTGCGCATCATGTATTGTACACGGGTATTGATATTCAGTGATGTACCCCACAGATTAATGTTTCAATAAAGAAAAAATAAAAATATTAAAAATTTTTTAAAATTTACAAACTAAAATATATTAACTTTGTTCATATATTCAGTGATGTACCCCACAGATTAATGTTTCAATAAAGAAAAAATAAAAATATTAAAAAATTTTTAAAATTTACAAACTAAAATATATTAACTTTGTTCATGAAAAAATTGTTTCTTCACCTTCCAGCATAACAATAAGGAGCCTCTTCTGACCCACTCCCCAGTAAAACTGGGGTAAATTATTTTAAAAACAACTGTGTAAAGCCTCTGAAAATTGTCCTCGGGCATACAATATGTGAAGAAGGAAGAAAGAAGCAAAAACTGACAAATGAAGGGAGAAATGATAATTCAATAATAATTGTTGGGGGACTTAACCCTGCTTTAATAGTAGACAGAACAACTGGGCAGGTCAACAAAGAAATAACAGTGTAAACCAACTAAGTTTAACATATGTATAGAGCATGCCACCAGCCAGCATTAGCAGAATATGTACTATTTTCAGTACACATGAAACATTTTCCAGGATGGACCATATGTTAGGCTACAAAACAAACCTAGATAAATTTTAAAGGATTGAAATAATAGAAAGCATGTTCTTTGACCCCAATGGAAAAAAATTAGAAATTAATAACAGAAAGAAATTGGAAAACTCACAAATATGTATAAAAGAACATACTCTTAAATAACCAATGGGTTAAAGAAGAAACCAAAAGGGAAATCAGAAAATACCTTGAGATAAATGAAAAAAGAAGATATCACATAAGAAAGCTTACAGATACAGCTAAAGCAGTGCTCAAAGGGAAACTTGCAGTTGTAAATGCCTGTATTAAGAAAGAAGAATAATCTCAAGTCAACCTAACCTTCCATTTTAATTCATTGAAAAAAGAAGAGCAGAATAAACCTAACCAAGTGGAAACAAATAATAAATATTAGAATGGAAATTAGTGAAATAGAGACTAGGAAAACAATAGTGAAAATTAATGAAAGCAAAATGTTCCTTGAAAATATCAATAGCATTAACAAACTTTTAGCTTGGTTGACCAAGAAAAAGAGGACTCAAATTATTGGAATCAGAAATGAAAGAGGGAACATTACTTGTGACCTTACAAAAATGAAATGGATTATGAAGCAGTTCTGTGAACAGTTATATCTCAGTAAATTAAATGGCTTAGATGAAATGGACAACTTTTTCAGAAGACAAAAACTGCTAAAACTGACTTAATAAGGAATAGACAATCTGACTAGACCTATAACATGTGAAGGCATTGAATTAGTAGTCACAAAACTACCCACAAAGGGAAGTCTTGGCTTATATTGCTTCATTGCTGAATTCTACCAAACATTTAAAGAGAATTAATACTAATTTTTTTCAAAGTCTTCCAAAAAATATAGAGCTGTGGAACACTTCCTAATTAATTTTATGAAGCCCTTTGTCCCATAGCAAAGCTGGACAAAAATGTTGGAAGGAAACTACAGACCAATACGTTTTATAAATATGAGGGTAAAAATCCTCAACAGAATACCAGCAAACTGAATCCAATCGTATATAAAAACATTCATACTTGATGACCAAATGGGATTTTTACCGGAAATACAAGGGTTATTTGAAGTCCAAAAACCTATTAATGTAATATGTCAGTAAAATAAAAGACAAATATCACATTGTCATCTCAGGAGACACAAAAAGCATTTGACAAAAACACAACAGCCTTTGATGATAAAAACACTCAAAACTAGGAATAGAAGGGAACTTCTCAACGTGATAAAGGGCATGTATGGAAAACCCAAGGATAACATCATACTTAATGGTAAAAGACTGGGTTGCTTTCCCTCTAAAATCTGGAGTAAGACAAGGATGCTCTCTCAACTTGTATTCTACATTATACTGGAGGGTCTAGCCAGGAAAGTTAGACGAGAAAAGGAAATAAAAGGAATCAAGATTGGAAAGTAAGAATAAAGCTATCTCTGCAGCTGAAATGATCTTGTGTATGCACTAAAAAAACATTAGCACTAACAGAGAAGTTCAGCAAGATTGTAGGACATAAGATCAGTGTACAAAAATCACTTGTATTTCTGTAGACTGTGATGAACAATCTGAAAATGAAATTTAAAAAACGGTTTTATTTACGATGGCATAAAAAATAAAATACTTAGGAATAAATTTAACAAAAGAAGTGTAAAATTTATACTTCAAAAACTACAAAACATTGTTGAAAGAAATTAAAGATCTAAATTTATTTTTTATTTTTGTTTTTATTTTTTTAAAGATAACCGGCAAGGAGATCTTAACCCTTGATTGGTGTTGTCAGCACCACGCTCACTCAGTGAGCTAACAGGCCATCCCTATATGGGATCCGAACCCGTGGCCTTGGTGTTATCAGCACCACACTCTCCTGAGTGAGCCATGGGCCAGTCCCTAAAAATCTAAATTTAAAAAACCCAATTTTAATGAATTAGAAGATTTAACATTGTTAAGGTGGCAGTACTCTGCAAATTGACTTATACATTTAGTGCAGTCCCTATCAGAATCCCAGCTTATTCTTTTGTAGAAATTGACAAACCGATTCTAAAATTCATATGGAATCGCACAGGGTCTGTATAGCCAAAAGAATCTTGAAAAATCACAAAAGCCAAAAGATTCACACTTCCTGATTTCACAGCTTATTACAAAGCAGTGGTGATCAAGACTGTGGAATTGGCATAGCGATACACATATACATCAGTGAAATAGAATTGAGAGTCAAGAATAAGACCATATGTGTGTAGGTCAACTGGTTATCAACAAGGGTGCTGTTGTAGTTTGTTCTGTTACAACAGCATACCATAAACCAACTTGTTCATAAACAACAGAAATTTATTTCTCACAGTTCTGGAGGCTGGGAATTCCAAGATCAAGGCGATGGCAGATTTGGTGCCTGGTGAGAGCCTGCTTCCTAGCTCATAGATGGCTGTCTTTTCACCTTGTTCTAACATGGCAGAAGGGGCTAAGGGAGGTCTCTGAAGTATCTTTCATAAGGGCACTAATTCCACTTATTAGGGCTCCACTCTCATGACTTACCCACCCCGCAAAGGCTCCGTTTTCAAACACCGTCATATTGGGAGTTAGGATTTAACATAGTAATTTTGGCAGGGAGAGACACACACATTCAGTCTATAGCAAGGGCCAAGACCATTCAGCAAGTAGGATTGGGATAATTGGATAGCCACATGCAAAAGGATGATGGACTCTTACCTCATACCATATACAAAATTTTAGTCAAAATGGATCAGAGACCTAAATGTAAGAGGTAAAACTATATAAAACTCTTAGAAGGAAACATAGGGTTAAGGACTCTTAAATATGACACCAGAAACATGATCAAGAAAAAAAAAAAGGATTAATTTGGACTTTATCAAGAATTAAAAACTTGTACTTCAAAGGATACCATTAAGAATTTGAATTTGCAAATCATATATCTGATAAGAGGCTTTTATCAGGAATGTATGAACTCTTACAACTCAATAATAAAAGGGCAAATAATTTAAAAATGGGCAAAGGATTTGAATAGACTTTTATTTTTTAAATGGGAGATATACTTGTACAGTTAGCAAGTAAATATGTGAAAAGATGCTGAACTTCATCAGTCATCAGGGGAATGCAAATCAAAACCACAACATCACTTCACATTCACTGGTGTGGTTCGAATCAAAAAGTTGTAATAGCATAGTGTTGGTGACAATGTGGAGACATGGCAATGCTCGTATGCTGCTGATGGAAATACAAAATGGTGGAGACACATTGGGAAAATAGTTGGGCAGCTCCTCAGGTGATTAAATATAGTTTGCATATGACCCAGCAATTCCACTCCTGGGTATGTACGCAAGAGAAATAAAACATGTCTACACAAAAACTTGTCCATAATGTTTATAGAACCAAAAGGTGGAAGTACCCCAAATATGCATCAGCCAATGAACAGATAAATATAATTGGGATACACATACAATGGAATATTATTCAGCCATAAAAAGAAATAGGGTACTGATATTTACTACAATGTGAAAGAACCTTGAAAACATTATGCTCAATGAAAGAAGCCAGTCACAAAAGATTGCATATTGAGTGTTCATATGAAGTGTCCAGAATAGGGGTGGTAGATAAATGATACAGCATTTCTTTTTGAGGTGATGAAAATGCTATAAAATTCACTGTGGTGATGGTTGCACATAGCTGTGAATACTAAAATGTACTAAAAACAGTTGAATTGTACATTTTAATAAAGCTGTTAAAAATAAAGGAACTATTTCTGGTGTTCCTATAGGGTTTGTCTGGGCATTTTATATGTTTAAAAGGCTGAGCTTCTAGAATAACAGAGCTCTTTTCAGTAAGCTCCCCCCTCTTATTCTTATAGAAATCATGACCACCCCGGGAAAAGAGAACTTTCGCCTGAAAAGTTATAAGAACAAATCTCTGAATCCTGATGAGATGCGCAGAAGAAGAGAGGAAGAAGGACTGCAGTTACGCAAGCAGAAAAGAGAAGAGCAGGTAGGTCCTTTTTCTTTATTCGTTTCTTGTAAGGAACTTAGTGTTCTGCTTTAAGCCTGAAACCACCTTCCTTTAGTAATTTTATTTTAACAATATTTTACATAAAAATATATATATACACACACACATAAGTATATTCCCTTTCCACCACTGTGAAATCAAACTTTTTGGTGGTAGGAGAGAGGAGGTACTGAAAAATGAAATAAAAGATTGGAGAAATCTCTCAGGATCCCATTTTCCTGATATAAGCACCGTTTACTATTTTGGCCTATTTATGTCTTGTTTTTTTGTTTTGGTTGCTAGTCAGTACCAGGATCTGAACCTGTGATCTTGGTGATATAAGGCTGTGCTCTTAACAAGCTGAGCTAACCAGCCAGCCCCTATTTTTAGTCGGATATAAGCACCGTTTACTATTTTGGCCTATTTATGTCTTGTTTTTTTGTTTTGGTTGCTAGCCAGTACCAGGATCTGAACCTGTGATCTTGGTGATATAAGGCTGTGCTCTTAACAAGCTGAGCTAACCAGCCAGCCCCTATTTTTAGTCTATTTTATTTTTCTGAAGTTGCAGCTTCCTTTTGTGCATGTTTTTGATGAATTTTCAAATGACCAACAAAACACTGCTTTTCATTTTAAACTTTAATTTGGAAATTTGTAAACATATACAAAAATAAAGGATAATGCACCTCATAAACCCATCTTTTAGATTCTGTAATTGTCAATAATTTGCCACACTTCCTTCAGTCTATCTCTACATTTCTTCATTATTAAGCATTTTAAAGCAACATTTCAGAGAATATGTCTTTTCAGTCTTGTATAATAATTATGTATTACTCAGAAAGACATTTAGGACATTGTACATTTCTTCATTATTAAGCATTTTAAAGCAACATTTCAGAGAATATGTCTTTTCAGTCTTGAATAATAATTATGTATTACTCAGAAAGACATTTAGGACATTGTTTTTTTTTTTTTTAAGTATTTTAACCTGAGAACATCTATCTGTAGGAGCACTTGGGACTGCGCTCACTTTATTTTTCTTTAAAAATACTTGGGACAAATGGTCCATCACTTTTGGCTAAGAAATTTAAAGATGTAAGGCTTTTGTGGCTTTTCTTTTTTCTTTTTCTTTTTTTTTTTTTGCTAAAGAGAGATTTTTGAGTCTGGAAGGACCATTGACCCCGTACTACAGAATAATGTGTACTTCATCATAAATATTTTGCAATTATAGGGAAATACTCTCAACACTTTTCTTTTGAGGAACACTGCACCAGGTAATACAGTTAGGTGAAGTCCAAGAGTACATTACAACCTTAGTGTTTTATTTGTTAAGATTGTAGGTGTTTGAATCAGACATGTTATCTTATCATTATTATTATTATTGTCAAGTTTAGTTTGTAATATTGTAATAGACTTTATAATGAGTGCAGAAAATTGTTATGAATTCTTGGCATTCTGCTGTATCATCTTTGAAAGTAACCACTTTATTCATAAAAGGATGAGTTTCTCTTAGTATCTTGTTACCTCCTTATTCATGTCTATGTCTCACTGGAAAGGATCCTTTGGGGCTTTTTCATTAGCTTCTATTTCTGGGGTACATTTTACTTCCTTTTATTCTCAGAAATTACAACAACATTGTTACATAATTTTATTCACATATAATATGTTCATATAATATATGAATACGTGTATGTATGTACCCTTGGGAACACAGGTATAGATCTGAATATAACCACCAGCCTAGAGATCATATTTGGCATAAACCTATTTGAAGATGTAGTAATGGCACTCTGTCATTATCACAGTGTACATTTTATTCTTTATATTCTTGATGACTGATGATTTCATGTAATTAAACTTTATTGTAAAATTTATGTCAAATATTTCATATTCAGTTACCCGCCTGAAGGTAGATTCTCTATATCTTTAGTATATCAGGAGGAAAGTATGGCCTTACATATCTGACTAAAAACATTTGTAGTTGGAATTTTACCAGCTTCATTGTATGAGATCTGAAATTGTGCTAGGGCATTAATAAGCTTTTGGATTATTACTCTATTTAAAAATCTTAATTTGTGTCATTTCATATGTGCCATCTTGGGTTGGGAGAACTGGTGAAACACTAATCAGGCTTTCTGACATCACAGCAGTACTTGTTTCATCTATCTGGAAAAGTCACTGGCTTATGCCAGCTGACCAGCAGGATTTGAGCGTAGTACAGGAGTTGATGCCAAATACACAAAAGATATCTGCAACCTTAGGGCCATCCTTTTAGCAGACTAGCACTTGATATCTATTATCTAGGCAGCACTGTATAAATGATTTCTCTTCAGTTGAGAGTGACAGACCCAACTAAAGTTTATTTTTGACAAAAGTTTACTAGTTGATGTCATTCTGATTGAGCTAGTACTTGTAATTTTTCATGTATAGAAAGACGAACACTTTTTTACTGTTAAAATATTTTAAATTAAGTACTCCTACTAACTCATTGTGAGTAGGTAACATAGTGTTGCTAAAAAGTTTGTAAAAATCATAGTGATGAAGACTGGAGGCTTGCTTGATATTGTTAGCTGCAAGAAATACCCTCTGGAGTGACAAAGTTGATAAATTTATGGACAGCCAATGTTTCCCATGGATTAAGTTGGCTGACAAGTCCAGGCAACCTGGAGTCTATAAAAAGATAGTCTATACATCATGATTGTTTTGGCAGTTGTTTTTTCTTTTCAAAAATTTATTTTTATCTCGGTAATGCATGTACACAGTTGAAAAGTCAAATAGTGCTAAAATACTTGAAACTAAACCAGCAGTTTTCCTGGTTTCATTCCTGAGTAAACCACTTTCAACTCTTCAACATTCAGTGTGGTTTATACTGCTATGTTTCTAAGTAATACTTGTATTTTACTGTACATCTTTATCAATTTAAAATATTTTCTATTGATGCTCTATTGTGGTAGAAGAAGATGTAAGTTCTTATATCACTCTTTCCTTTATATCTATCCTCTATTGTAGTATGTATGCAATATTCATTGCTGAGCTGAGTAATATTTCCTTTCTTGTACGTTGTTTTTTCTGGAGTTGTCTCTCTCTTTCTCTTTTATCTGCTTGGCTTTCTTCAAATTTCTGGCTGTCCTTTCATTTTCTCATACAGCTCTTTCAAATTATTTTTTTGTCTTATTTCTATCTGTTAAACTTCTCAGATAATTTATCAGTTACATTTTTTTCCTCTGGAGACCTCCACCCTGCATTTTCTGTCCTCTTCCAATTAGTATTGCTTATGCTTTGGCTTTGTTGGTTAGCTGTAGTCCTGTGACTTCTTTTGCTGGGATTTTTTCATCTTTTTTTCTTGTGGTGTTCATCTACTCCCTAATCCCATGTTTTTCTCTTTTTAGGTTTATTCTTTCTTTTTGTTATAACCCATCCTTTAGTAGCTTTCTGGAAAAGGGCATGTAGAACACACAGTTTTTGAGACCTTGTGTGGCTGAAAATGCCATTATTCTACATTGGTACTTGATTGATAGTTTGTGATGGAAGTCTGTGCTAGAAATTATTTCCCTCAGAATTTTGAAACTTGTTTTCTTGCATCTAGCTTCAAATGATTCTACAGGTTCTTCATAACTTCATTTTTTTTTCCTTATGGAAAGCTTTTCAGATGTTTATTCCTTGTTTTAAGCTTTCATGTTGATATGTCTTGGTATTTTATTATTTTTCACTCATTATGATGGGTTTTTAGAGGGCACTTTCAATCTAGAGATTGTGTTCTTGGGAATTTTCCTGTATTAATTCATTGTGAAGCTCCTTCCCACCTCACATCCTATAAGACGAAAGTTGAATTTCCTAGGGTGATCTTCTTAATTTTCTCTTTTCTATTTTTCAAACCATATGCTTGTTTTCAGTCCAGTGCCTCACCACAGCCTTTAGTTTCTTAAAAATTCCTGAACCTTTCCATGGCTCTGTATGGTTTATGGGCTTGCTTCTTAACAATATTTCCCTTTGTAGGCTCTTAGGTTTAATCTTTCTCCACTCTAACTCATTTATCATTTCTCAGTCTGCTTTCCATTGTCATAGATATGGTTAGGGTTACATATGTCTTCTAATTTCAATGAGATGAGTGTGTTTTTATTTCTTGTCCCTTTTATCATTGTGGGGTGGTATTTCTGAGGATAAGGGGATGGAAAGGCCTGACTGTGCTGCTTTTAATCTATGCCACGTCTCATCATAAAATATTATAGTGATTAGTTTACAACTGGCTGGTGGTATTTCTGAGGATAAGGGGATGGAAAGGCCTGACTGTGCTGCTTTTAATCTATGCCATGTCTCATCATAAAATATTATAGTGATTAGTTTACAACTGGCATGTATATCAGAACAGACACCAAGAGTTTTTATAGGAATACAGAAACATTCAGTATCCAACAAGGTAAAAGTTATGATTTCTGGCATCCCAATAAAGATTACCAGGTATACGAAGAAGCCTGAAGACATGACCCATAATGAGAATGATAAGTTGAAACTGATCCAGAACTGACACAGATGTTAAAGTTATCAGCGAATGACATTAAAATGGTTATTATAACTGTATTCTATATATTCAAAAAGTTAAATTAGAGACATGGAAGATGAAATAAAGACTCAAGTTGAACTTTGGGGATGAAAACTATGATGTCTGAGATGAAAAATACACAGGTGGGATCAATGCCAAATTAGAAACTACAGAAGAAAAGATCAGTGAACTTCAAGGCATAGGAGAAGAAACTATCCAAAATGAAAAAGGGAGGTAAAAGAACGCACATACACAAAGAAATAAAAAAGCCGGGCCGGCCTGTGGCTCACTCGGGAGAGTGCGGTGCTGATAACACCAAGGCCCCGGGTTCGGATCCCATATAGGGATGGCCGGTTTGCTCGCTGGCTGAGCGTGGTGCTGACAACACCAAGCCAAGGGTTGAGATCCCCTTACCGGTCATCTTTTTTTAAAAAAAAAAAAAAAAGAAAGAAAGAAAAAAGCCATAAGTGAACTTAGGAACAGCTTCAAGAAACCTAATATACAGACAGTTGGAGTTGCCAAAGGAGAAGAGACAGGTGGATGAGAAAAAAAATATTAAAAAAAATAATGGCTTTAAAATTTATTAATGAAAAGTATAAATCCACTGATCGAAGAAACTCAGTGAATTCCTATCATAAGAAACATGAAAAAAAAAAAAAAAAGGATACCATGGCACATTATAACCAAATTACTCAAAACCAATATTAAACAGAAAGTCTTAAAAACACCCAGAGCAAACAGACATGTTACATACAGGGGAACAAAGATAAAAGAGGACATCACATTTTCTGTTGGCAATAATGCAAGCCCAAAGACTGTGGAGAAACACCTTTAAAGAAAAAAACTATTGACTTAGAATTCTGTTCCTGGCAAAGGTATTTTTGAGAAATGATAGTGAAATAAAGATATGTTCAGCCATACAAAAACTAAAAGAATTTATCATCACCTGACCTGCACTACAGACAGTGTTGAAGGGCATCTTTAGGCAGAAGTAAAATAATGCTCTGGATTACTTTGAAGCAAATCCCAGACGTCAAATTATTTCATTTGTAAATAATCCAGTATATATCTCTACAGGATAAAGCCTTTTAAGCTTAAACCAGAGTAGAGGTATCATACCTAAAAAGTTAACAGTTTCTTAATGTCTGCAATGCAGGGAGAGGAGCTAAGGCAGAGCCCATAGCCTTCCTGAGTTGAGAAAGAGCTTAAGAGTCGAAGGAAACTAAGGCAAATAGAGTTCATCAGATGGAATATCAGAGAGGAGGGACCTGTATATGGAGAGAAGCCTGAAGATCCTCAAAGGGTTTCATTGAATATCAAGCATAGTACTGATCAGTGCAGGTGCTGAGGAAACTACCCAAAGTTAGAGAAAATGCCATCTAAAAGAATTAGAAGGAACAGTGCCTAGCACTTACACAGGGCTGGGAGTAGTGCCTGTTCCCACTAGCCAGCCTGGAAAAACTCATAATTCATGGGGAAATAGGTAAAGTAGTCATGAAAGTTTAGCTGTAGACTTAGCACTGCTCCAGACCTACCTAACAAATTACAAAAGCAAAATCCAAAAGGATCAGACTGTTTCCGTATAACCTAGCTGTATATCAGAACAGACACCAAGAGTTTTTATAGGAATACAGAAACATTCAGTATCCAACAAGGTAAAAGTTATGATTTCTGGCATCCCAATAAAGATTACCAGGTATACGAAGAAGCCTGAAGACATGACCCATAATGAGAATGATAAGTTGAAACTGATCCAGAACTGACACAGATGTTAAAGTTATCAGCGAATGACATTAAAATGGTTATTATAACTGTATTCTATATATTCAAAAAGTTAAATTAGAGACATGGAAGATGAAATAAAGACTCAAGTTGAACTTTGGGGATGAAAACTATGATGTCTGAGATGAAAAATACACAGGTGGGATCAATGCCAAATTAGAAACTACAGAAGAAAAGATCAGTGAACTTCAAGGCATAGGAGAAGAAACTATCCAAAATGAAAAAGGGAGGTAAAAGAACGCACATACACAAAGAAATAAAAAAGCCGGGCCGGCCTGTGGCTCACTCGGGAGAGTGCGGTGCTGATAACACCAAGGCCCCGGGTTCGGATCCCATATAGGGATGGCCGGTTTGCTCGCTGGCTGAGCGTGGTGCTGACAACACCAAGCCAAGGGTTGAGATCCCCTTACCGGTCATCTTTTTTTAAAAAAAAAAAAAAAAGAAAGAAAGAAAAAAGCCATAAGTGAACTTAGGAACAGCTTCAAGAAACCTAATATACAGACAGTTGGAGTTGCCAAAGGAGAAGAGACAGGTGGATGAGAAAAAAAATATTAAAAAAAATAATGGCTTTAAAATTTATTAATGAAAAGTATAAATCCACTGATCGAAGAAACTCAGTGAATTCCTATCATAAGAAACATGAAAAAAAAAAAAAAAAGGATACCATGGCACATTATAACCAAATTACTCAAAACCAATATTAAACAGAAAGTCTTAAAAACACCCAGAGCAAACAGACATGTTACATACAGGGGAACAAAGATAAAAGAGGACATCACATTTTCTGTTGGCAATAATGCAAGCCCAAAGACTGTGGAGAAACACCTTTAAAGAAAAAAACTATTGACTTAGAATTCTGTTCCTGGCAAAGGTATTTTTGAGAAATGATAGTGAAATAAAGATATGTTCAGCCATACAAAAACTAAAAGAATTTATCATCACCTGACCTGCACTACAGACAGTGTTGAAGGGCATCTTTAGGCAGAAGTAAAATAATGCTCTGGATTACTTTGAAGCAAATCCCAGACGTCAAATTATTTCATTTGTAAATAATCCAGTATATATCTCTACAGGATAAAGCCTTTTAAGCTTAAACCAGAGTAGAGGTATCATACCTAAAAAGTTAACAGTTTCTTAATGTCAAGTATCTAGTCAACATTTAAATTTCTTACATTGTCTCATAGTCTTTTTTAAGATTGGTTTCTTAGAGTCACAGTCCAAACAAGGATTCATACATTGCATTTGGTGCAGTCTCTTTTAACTCTTAAAATTTTTTTAACTGTGGCAAAAAAAAAAAAANCTGTGACACAAATCTTTTTTTTATTTTATAGTGCAGGATAAGAAAGAAAGCATATTTAGAATTTGAAGGTCAAGGCATTGTTTTGAAAGATTAGCCCACCCCTTAAAACTACTAAATATTAAATGGAGACAGGCAGTACATATCTTATTCTGTATGACCCCAATTACACTTTTAGAATTATTTCATTAAATGTGATTTTAATAATTTTCAGTTATCCATCCTGCTGGGAATTTTTCACTTGAGCAGTTGTATAATTTGTATGTTTTCAGCCTCTTACTGCTTTATAAATTGACTTTGACAAATTCAGTACGCCATTCAATGTTTTTCTTTCACTTTCATCAAACCTGTTTTTGTTTGTGCTTTTAGCTGGCAATGTAACTGCATTTTGGTCAGCTTTTCACTTTGTTTCACTTATAATTTAATCAACTGGTGCATCAGTTTTTATCACTGCATTAATAACATTTTACATATCCTGAATGTAGTTGTATATATTTTAAAAATATTTTATTTTCTATAACTAGACTTTTTCCCAGCAGTTTTGAATATTGTTGACATAGCTTTTCTGTTTTGAGTCAATTATCAGACCAGCAGTTGTATTTTTCAGGACCTATAGTAATTAAAGATCACTAATAGTATCCTTCTGTACCATATTATAGTAAAGACACTGCCTGTGGATATAAACATTGTAATACCAGTTGTATTAGTCTGTTCCTGTTGCTTATAACAAAATACTTGGAACTGGGTAATTTATAAAGAAAATGAAATTTA
>NW_007729584.1:447767-449649 GCF_000696425.1 Galeopterus variegatus
GGCAAAAAAAAAAAAAAAAAAGTACATAAAATTTACCCTTTTACCCATTTTCAAGTGTACAGTTCTGTAAACTATATTTACATTGTTGTGTAACAGAACTTTTTTGTCTTGCAAAATTGAAACTCTGTACCACATTGAACAGTTACACTCCCCATTTTCTCCGCTTATTAGCCCCTGACAACCATCATTCTACTTTCTGTATCCATGATTTTGACTTTTCTAGATATCTCATGTAAGTAGAATCGTGCACTTTGTCCTTTTGTGACTGGTTTATTTTACTTAATATGATGTCCTCAAGGTTTATCCAAGTTATAGCTTTTGACAGATTGCTACCTTTTAAAGATTGAATGATATTCCATTGTGTGTATTACTGCATTTTCTTTATCCATTAGTCTGTTGATGGACATTTGGGCTGCTTTCATCTCTTGGCTATAGTGAATAATGTTGCAGTGAGCATGAGTGTACAAATATCTCTTTGAGATTCTGCTTTGAATTCTTTTGGATATACAAGCGTTCTTCAAAAAGTTCATAGAAAATAGAATTGAAAGATAATATGAATCTTTCCATGAGTTTTTTGAAGTACCCTCATGTACCCAGAAGGGAGACTGCTGGATCAAATGGTAATTTTATTTTAAATTTTTTTCCAGAAGGCTCTATACTGTTTTCCATAGCAGTTGCACATTTTGTTTCAACCAGCAGTGCACATGTGTTCCAATTTCTCCACATATTTGTCAACACTTGTTATTTTCTGCTTTTTGATNTGAAAATTTTATTGACTTTGGGAAGAAAAACTGAAAATATGATATATTTCAATTCTTTTGTGAAAAGAGAGCTGTTAGCTGTTGAGTATTTGCTACATCAGGCACTATTCTAAGCACTTGATGACTTACGTCTCTAATCCTCTCAACCAAATTCTAAGATAAGTTATTGTTTTATTGTTTTCTAATATATTATACTTATGCTATAATAGTGATTGCCTTTAAGTATCTGTACGATCCTGGGCAAGACAAAGTATAATATGTACATTAAAAAAACACCGAAAAGGAAAGATTTGTTCATTGCATTACTAATCCTTTAGCTGATCTAAATGGTTGCAGCTATTCATTGGAAATGGCTAAAGAATAATGACCTTTGTCACTGAAAGGAACCTTTGAAATCATCTAGACCAGTAATGTTCAAATTGTGTTCTCTGGAGCTTTGGGGTTCTGGGTTGTGTCTCATGCTGCTTCTACTTGTATTTTCTTGTGAAAAGTTTGAAAACTGTTGTGCTGTGCTATTCAGTATGGTAGCCACTAGCCACACATAGTGATTGAGCTTTTAATACATAGCTAGTTCAAATAGAGATGTTGTAAAAGTATAAAATTTACACTGGATTTTAGTATGAAAAGAATGCGAAATATCTCATATTTACTTGTATTGACTACATGTTGAAACAATATTCTGGGTATGTTGATTTAAACAAAATATATTATTAAAATCAGTTTTATCTATTTCTTTTTCCTTTTTGGGGGGAGGGGTGGTGGCTGGCCGGTGTAGGGATCCAAACTCTTGACCGTGCTCTAACCAACTGAGCTAACTGGCCAGCCCTCTTTTTCCTTTTTTTAAATGTGGCTAGTAGAGATCTTTAAAATTTCATTTGCAGCTCTTATATTTCTGCTAAACAATGCAGATGTATGTTATCTACTCTGTAATAAAACCGAGTTTGAGTGATTTATCCAAGATTATGTAGTAGATTCATAGAACCAAGATTCTTTCTCATCTGGATTAGTGCTCTTCCCACAGAGCACTAGGTCCACCTGATCAAAGTTGTTTGCTGGCACACTGTGACACAAATCTTTTTTTTATTTTATAGTGCAGGATAAGAAAGAAAGCATATTTAGAA
>NW_007729584.1:451240-452293 GCF_000696425.1 Galeopterus variegatus
ATAAAGAAAATGAAATTTATTGCTTACAGTTTCTGAGGCTGGGAAGTCCAAAGTCCATCTAATGGTGATGACAGTGACCCAGGGATCTCACATTGCAAGACAGTGGATACAGAGAGAGCAGAGAGAGCAAGACAGACTCTCCTCTTTTAAAGCCCTCAGAACCACATCCCTGAACACCATTTTTAATCAATTCACTACTGCATGGTCCTACAATCTAATCACCTCTTTAAGTCTCCATGTTGCAATTACCATAATAGAATTTCCCACCCTCTTAACAGTCACAGTAGGGGCTAAGTTTCTAATACCTAAAACGTGGGGGATACAATTCAAGCTTCAACGAGTTTTGGGGGGACATAATTCAATCCACTACACCAGTAGGCGTAATTTTAGTGATTAGATATGATTTGAGGATCATGTAGATGTTTTAAATAATTATAAGACAAAACTAAAAACGAGGGAAGAAATCCTAAAAATAAAGGAAATAAATGACTGTAACTGTGTGTCATGCTTGTGGCTAAGCCACACAGAGAGGAATTATTTTAATATATTTTAAACTATGGAAATTTGGTTAATTATCTATATTGGTATATATCTTAAGGACAAAAAGAAATGTAAACAAACCTTCAGCTGCTTTTGGTAATCATAAAATTGAGAGTTATTATTAAACTACATGGATTATATTTGTATATGGGTAAAGCAAATACATATTTGTGTTAATATTAGGAACCTGGATTTTTTAGCTTAAAAAATACGGAAATTTAAATTCAAAGAAGTTAAGTATTTGAATTGGCAATATTGCTGAGAAATCACAATGTATTTTCTGTAAAACAAAACAAAATACCAGCTTTGTCCTGAAAAGACCTAGAAGTAGTAAATTACTTGTAGCAGCGAGCACTTCTAGCATCCTGAGATTGTGGTGTTTATAATTTTTCTCAAAGAAATCAGGCTTCTTGGGCTGGCTGGTAGCTCACTCAGTAGAGTGTGGTGCTGATAACACCAAGTCCACAGGTTCGGACCTCTATATAGGGATGGCTGGTTAGCTCACTTGGGAGA
>NW_007729584.1:454391-455043 GCF_000696425.1 Galeopterus variegatus
TGGGATCCGAACCCTCGGGCGGGAGCGCCGCCGCACTTCCCAAGCGGCGCACTATCCAGCGTGCCACCGGGCCGGCCCTAAAGTCATTTTTAATTAATAGTTTCTGCCTCCATTTTTCGGTTTTGTAATTTCTTCTTTGGAAGAGGTGGTGTTGAGAGGGAAGATTATTTCTCCTGTGGAGCTTCCCAATCTAGATTGATTTTTTTACAAGAAGATTATAGGTGGTACTATGTACTTCCTATACCATCACATCAGGAAAAACATACACTCTGTTTCTTTTTGTGGTATTAAGACAGATCCTTATATTCTGGTATTGTCAGCCCAATCCCTCCATTCTAATTAAAGTTACAGTGATCATTCCTTCTGCTTTTATTAGCTTGGTGGTCACTAGAAAGAAGTGCTATCCCTCATCAAGTTTTTGGTTTTTCTGAGTTGCTGTTCACATAAGAAAGAGAAATCCTTTTATTTGTTTTCACAATGATAAGTTGGTTTCTTAATATTCTCTGAAGGGACAAAAAAAGGGTGAGAGTATCCTTTAATATCATTAGTAACTCATAGATTTTATTTTATTATTATTTTTATATATATATATATTTTTTTAAATTTTATTTTGTCGATATACATTGTGGTTGATTATTGTTGCCCCTTACCA
>NW_007729585.1:0-52016 GCF_000696425.1 Galeopterus variegatus
TTCTTGGTTTTTTGCATTTCTGGTATCTTTTTTTGGATGTTTACTCATTTTGGCAGGGAGTGTCACTGTGTACAGGTTTGACCCTATGGCTAACTAAGGTATGGCTGTGTTTGTCAATTTGGTTTTCCTACTCTGTGACTGCTCAGATGGCCCTTAGTGTTCTATATGTGTGTTTGCCTTGGGACCTGGGCCTTACTGGGAAGTTTCCTCTCTGGTCAGCTCTGGGAGTTCTCCGTGTTCCTTGAGTTCTGGCCCTGGCAGCTGGATCCTGTCCTGCCAGCCCAACAGGGTGTGTGAGATCTGTAAGTCTCTGCCTCGCTATCCGGGCATTTCCCCTCTCTGTGTGCACAGGCCTCCCGGGGGGTGCGTCTTTTTTCTGAGACTCCTCCTCCTTTGCCGGACCCCTCCCCTCTCTGTGCGCTCAATACAGGGCTGGGGCGTGTCTTCTGCAGTCCTTGTCTCTCAGCCCCGCCCGGCCCCGAAGGGGTCTCAGGCCTCCGCCACAGACACTGTGGGCGTTCCTGCGGCCCTGGTCAAGGTCCTCTCTGGGCCTCCCACCTTCCCCCCGGCATCATGGCCCCCTGCGTGGTTGAGTTATCTCCCAGACCAGGACGCGAGCACCCCGGGGGAGGATCCCACAGCACACAGTTCATCTTTGAATCCCCCCGGCGTGAGCCAGCTCGGCGCCCTCAGGCCATCAGCTCTCCGGCAGGTTCAAGTGGGCTCGGGGGGCACCCCGGTCACCCCTCTCCCAACCAGAAATCAGTCTGGGGTTTTTCCAAACTGAAGGCCACAGAGATGGTATCTGCCTCCCGGAAGCAGGGAGTTTACCTGGGGTCGAGGCCCCAGGTGTGGGGGAGTGACAGTCTGGCCGGGATCCTCTTCCCTGCCCTCCCGACGCTGGCCTGGGGTTCCCCACGCCACCAGCCCCACCAGAGATCCGCGGGTGGAGTGGGATTGGTGGCCAGTCCACAGGCCCCGGGGGGCCCCGCACTGAGGCACACAAAAAAAATGGGTTACATTTTAAAGTTCTTATAGTCTGGGTTGTATGGAGCTCAAAGCCTTGTTTTCCCATAGAAATGTTAAACGTGATTAATTCAGAGAATTGCCCATAAAAATCCATTTAACATACAATAAAATTAAAAGCTAAAGGAGCATTCATTTGAATTTTTAAAAATTATAAAATTCTATCTTTGCAACTTGGAGAAAAGGATGAATGGGGAAATACATCAGATGAACACTTTTGTACAGATTTTGATACTTTTAAGTATTTACATGGACAATAGAAACTGATGTTACAGCTTCTTTATTTTGTTGCTATTTCTCCTCCAGACAGGTGGCATTCTTTTTCCTTTGATACAGGTCCAGCATTGGCACTTTGCTTTTGCTTATTAGCCATGGTTATGGATGCTCTTGGGCCCACACATGAAGTGGAGAGAGACTAGAAAGTGTTGGCTTTAGGTGTTTCTGTGGTTACTAGGGAAGAGATGTAGAAGGGAAGGGAAGGAGGGAAGAAGAATAAGAAGGTATATGCATGAATGAGTATATGAGTATTGCTGACATTACATGAGTTGTAAATGCTGAGAGACAAAGGAAAAAGGAATATGGGATGTTTGGTCTTTAAGGAGAAAAAGGAGTGAGGCAAAGAAACAATTGGTCAGACGGCTTTCCACTTGGTTGCTGTTCCTAATGAGCTAGAGGAGGATAGGCGATCTTGCTGAGCATGAACCAGTGTGAATGGGGGAAGGGAAAATGACAGCTTTATTTATTGCCTGCCATGTACCAGGCCCTGCTCTGGTGCATGTTAAATATAGGCCAGATGCTTTGTATTTTATCTTAATTTAAACCTCATAACAATCTTCTGAGGTGTGCATTTTTATTCCCACTTTATTGAAGAAGAAACTGAGGCTCATAAAGGTTTAGTAACTTGCCACACGTCATGCAGAACCAGAATTGAA
Organism: Galeopterus variegatus; assembly: GCF_000696425.1. NCBI lineage: Eukaryota > Metazoa > Chordata > Mammalia > Dermoptera > Cynocephalidae > Galeopterus > Galeopterus variegatus. Next base: position 1,959 of record NW_007729585.1, read on the forward strand.
CCCAGTTCTGCCTGGTCTGAAAAGTGTTTCCAATGAATGGGGGTAAGTGTGGGGTATTGTCAGTGGGAAGAAAGTGGGGCTGTGGGGACAGCCCATGTAGTCTCTTCTTTTTCCTAGTCAGAAAATTAAATGGAGGAAGCAGCAGTAGAGGCTTGATTGGGAGCTTATATCTCTACTTGTCTACCTTTTTCTAAGAGCTGTTAATTCACAGTAGCCTTTTATGTTTGAAAAGGAACTGTAGGGATGTTCCCTGGGTGGTATGGAGACTGTCAGAGGGTGGAGGGGAGTGACCTGCCCCGATGTTCGTGCTGAGACAGCCCAAAGGGCGACGGGGAATTGGGGACAAGTTAGGGGGTTACCATTGGCTCTGAACTGTCGAAGGGGGACACTGTGGTGGTGTTGGGGAGAGGTACAAGGAAAAGTGAAAAGTGGTCATAAAAACAACAGAGTGGTGCATCTGTGAGGAGGTCAGTGAGTTGGATGGGGTGGAGTTCTGGAAACAGATGCAGGGGGTTATGTATGGTGTGCCAGCAGGCGTCAGATGGATGCCTCTAGGGTCTGTGGAAAGGGGACCCTGATCTACAATATGTGACTATTGACTGAAGAGGCACATTCAACAAACATGCCAGAGTCTACAATTCCAAATAAACCCCATTTTGTCAAGCCCTCTCCTGGGAGGTCAGATAGACTCCAGTGTGCCTATGTCTCAACACATCTTTAGGACACTTTCCAGAATTGCTTAGGGCTTCTGGGACTGTCTTCTGCATTCTTTAACTGGTGACAAAACTTTGTTTTCTGAGAGTGAAATTTGATTCTGAGAAACAACCAAAAAATCATCCAGAGCCAAGTCCTGTGAATTACATTGGTGATTAAACCATATGACTGAATTTTGGGTGGAAAATGACAACTGACGGTAAATGAATGAAGATGATTTTCTTGCATCCTGGCAGATTATTTTAAAATAATCTCTCATTACACTGTAGTCAGAGTCCATACAATATTTTAAAAAAATATTTTAAATTGAAAAGCTCTTTACAAACCAGGAAATTCAGTTACAGGCCAGCCTGGCCACTCTCTGCATCAGTGGTGTACACACCTCCCATCCAGGACACGCTCGCTTACCCTAGAAGGATTTCCTGCTCACCTCCAGTCGGCCAGCTGCTGGGTGCCTGTCATGGTCTCAGGAATCACAGTCGCATGCTGCACTGATGTGTGGGTGGCCACTCCAGTCAGCTGCTGCCACGCTGGGGGAAGCAGGATCTGCTGGGTCCCACTTGGCCAGGCCTGCTGTGGAACAAAAGACATTTGCAATCACCATGTTTATTAATCACATAATCGATTTGCATGAATCCAGCACCTATTCTGTGCCCAGGGTCATGCTGGACTCTGTGATGGGTGTGAAAGTGAAGACTGGTCTCTGGCCTCAGAAAGTAAGTTAAGGGGAGATAAAATTAACATATATGAGCCAAACAGAAGATCATTAAGTACAGGGGCACAGAGTTGTGTGGAAGGGATTTGCTCTAATGAACAATGCTCAGTTTCCACAAGTTGACTTGTGGAAACTTTTTTTTTTCCTTTTTGTCTTTTTTCGTGTCCGGCAATGGATCACAACCCTCAGTGTCGTGCCCATACCGGACCAGGACCGGCAACGGGATCGCAACCCACAGTGTTGCGCCCGCACCTCGCTCAGCCAGTGAGCGGGAACCGGTCTGTATGTGGGATCCGAACCCTCGGGCGGGAGCGCCACCGCGCTCCCAAGCGGCGCACTGTAGTAGTGCGCCACCAGGCCGGCCCAACTTGTGGAAACTTTAATTGAGTTGCTAAACTTTATAAACTTCCATTTATTGACTTGCTCTGTCACACGACTGTGTGAGAGGGCTTGAGGTTATTGAGTTGGGCCAGAGGAAGGTGTCTCCTTTCCCTCAAGAAGCTTTCTATCTAGTGTCCTTCATTTGTTATTTTACCTTTTGTTTATCAGTTAGAATCTAGAGTTTCAACTTGCATTATCTTCTGAATCTAAGTTTACACAATTCTGAGATTACCAAATATCTGGAACTGGCCTGCATCTGAGAGTAAGCAAATATGAAGTAAAATTCTTAGCTGGGACCTTCAGCTTAATTGAGAATTACCTCAAATGCTCAAAGCAAAAATGGGAGATAGTCAGAAGTCACCATTTGAATCTTTATAATATTAAGGTTTTTCTAAGAAACCTAAAATGAACTTTTATGATTCTTCCTTAAATAGACTTACTGGTGTGTGTGTGTGTGTGTGTGTGTGTGTGTGTGTGTGTGTGTGTGTGTGTGTGTGTGTGTGTGTGTGTGTGTGTGTGTGTGTGCGTGCGCGCGCGCGCACTGTGCTTTAAGCTCCCTGTTTCCTCAATCACTATTCTGCTTGCCTGTGGTCACTAAATGATTCAGACTGAACACAAGGGTCCAAAGGTGGACACTTAAAGGACCACCACTAAACTAAAATACCTCTTGGGTAGGTCAAGGATTTGAAGATTTGTTACCTTACTTATATCTCTCTCTTTCCATCAGGCTGAGCATGACTAACATCTAATTTTTCTAATGCAGTGCTCTTAACTGTGCATGTGTTTAATATGTATGTTTTGACTCATATGTACAAACAGTTCTGGAAATGGGCTACAAATTTAAGTCAAGGCTTAAAAAGCAGTGATACTTATAAAAATGATATAATCACATTTTAGATATAAGTGGCCAGTTCACCAGTTCCATCATTTTCATGTTGCAAATAAGGCCCAGTGAGATCTCTTAAACTTTTTGATATTGCTTGTTTGCTTTTTGATCTGTTTTGACATAAGAAGAAAGCTCAGGGACCACAGATCATGCCGTAAGAGCTTAATAAATATCTGTTGATAAAATGAAAGCAACTATACCAAGGCTATTAACTATAGTTAATTGTATTTCAGGTTTACTGACTTCACAGTAAGCAGAAAAATAATTTAATTGATTAAAACAGTTGCAAATTCAAAATATTAAATGACTAACAATTTTATTGGCAGTAAGATTTCTATTGACTTAGTTGTCTGGAACTCATTTTAGATGTCATGAAAAGCATGATTTTTGTCTGTCATTCAAAAAAAATCTTGATATTAAGCTATATTCATTATTTTTTTCTATTTCCCTGAAATGGATATTAGCATTTTGCCTGAAAGTGATGGGGTAAAATGTTGTTTTTGACCTTTTTCACTGATTGATATGTTCAGCTCATTTAAAACAATACTTTATCAGACATTTCTATAATTAATTACTACTACTAAGAATGCAGCTATTATTTCTTGATGCATATTGTGTACTGTGCACAGAGTGAAGTTATAAATGGGTTTTCTAACTTCTTCACACCAATCCTGTGAGGTAGAGACTATTATTTCCTCGCATTTCTCAGATGAATAAACTGAGACACAGAGAGGTTGAATAACTTGCCCAGAAATATAATAAATTAAATATATACATTTGTTGCTCTCTCTAAACCCAACTAAAATGATAGTGAAGGAGTAAAAAAAAAAAAAAATACAGATTCATATGGGCAAAGAGAACAGGGGACACACAATATAAAAATAAACAAAATTTCAGAAGCTGGAAAACAGGTGGACAATTACTAAGTGAGTTAGCAGACTGAAGAAATGTAAAGTCAAGTCTGTGTATTGAACCTCTAAGTTCCCAAATCCTTGTTGTGCAGGTTTATACCTCCCCAAAGCAGGAGGCTGGAAGATTCTCTCTAGGGAAACTGAGTAGTCCAACAGAAAAGAACCACAGATATGACATTTGAGGATCAGGGGATCTGCCAGTGAAAATGCTGGGCTTGCTCCTTATTAGCCTATAGGGAAGCCCACATTCAGTAGTCCTCCCCTTGTTTCTCAGCTTTCCAATTAGTTTTTTAGTGCTTTAGTCATAAATATGAATAAACAGTCAGGGATCACTGGACATTAGAGGAAGCTTCTAACATGAATGAGACTAAAACAAATAAAAAAAGAAACTCAGAGGAAATAAAAACAGTGTAGGAATCAGAAAATTTCCAAAACTCTATAATTAATGTCCACACAGAGTTAAAAAAAAAAAAAAAATCCATGAAACAAGATCATACAGAGAAATATATATCTATATATCAATATCTGTATTCAGAGAACAAGAAAGAACTCTTGGAAATGAGAAAGATGACAACAGAAATTAACAATTCAAAAGAAGGTTTAAGGGCCATCCCATGGCTCACTTGGGAGAGTGTGGTGCTGATAACACCAAGTCCATGGGTTCAGATCCCTATATAGGGATGTCTGGTTAGCTCACTGTGGAGAGTGTGGTGCTCACAACACCAAGTCAAGGGTTAAGATCCCCTTACTGGTCATCTTTTTTTTTTTTTTTTTTTAAAAAGGTAGGTTTAAAAGAAAGTTGAATAAATCACCTAGAAAGTAGTGTAGACAGAAGATAGAGGGAAAAAGATAAGAAAGTTAGAAGATCAATTTAGAAGGACCAATACCCAATTAATAAGAATTTTGCAAAGGAGGAACAAAGAAAATGGAGGGGAAGAAATTATCAAAGGAAAAATACAATTTTTTAAAAGGGCAAATAGGGTGTCCAGGACAATGTATGAAAAAAAGACCCACAAGGAAGTACGTAATCATGAAATTTGAGACTACTGCGGACAAGCAGAAAGTCTTAAAGGCTTCAGAGAGAAAAAAATAATAGACACTGAACTCAAGACATCAACACATCAAACATACAGACCTTTTATAGATCTGGAAGGGTTTGGGACTGCATAATAGATATACAGAAAACTAACCCAATGAAAAAATGAGACAACCATTAACTCCAGGGAAAACAAGAAGTTGTACAAGAAAGGAAATAAAATTACAGTACACTGAGGCTCAGCTGAGAATAATGTTATATAATACTGGTGATAATTATGTAAATATTACAAAGTGGTTGAATCAAAAATTATATGGGAGGAATGAAAGAAAGAAAGAGTGAGTGAGAAAGAGGGAGTGGGAGAGAGCCTGTTTGTGTGTTATGGAGATTGGAGTGGGTTGGAGAGCTAAATCTTCATTTTTCAAAATAGGGTCAATTGGTAATACTAAACTGGAAAAATCAATAAAATGCAGGCTAAGCATGTTATTTAGAACATGGAGTTAAAAAACATTAAATAGTTAAATTAGAAATTATTGTTTTGAGGTAGTAGAAATTAAGGATGGGATAGAACAGAGGACTACTATTTTCTTATAAGTTTGTGATATCATTTAACTTTTAAAAATTATGTTCCTGGGCCGGCCGGGTGGCGCACTGCTACAGTGCGCCGCTTGGGAGCGCGGTGGCGCTCCCGCCGAGGGTTTGGATCCCACATACAGTGGTTCCCATGAGTGGTTCCCGCTCACTGGCTGAGCGAGGTGTGGGCACAGCACCGAGGGTTGCGATCCCGTTGCTGGTTCCCATGAGTGGTTCCCGCTCACTGGCTGAGCGAGGTGTGGGCGCAGCACCGAGGGTTGCGATCCCGTTGCCGGTCCCGGTCCGGTACGGGCGCGACACTGAGGGTTGCGATCCGTTGCCGGACATGAAAAAAGACAAAAAGGAAAAAAAAAAAATAAAAATAAAAAATAAAAATTATGTTCCTGTATTACTTTGAAAAACAATTAGATTTAAACTTCAAAAATATTCTCCCCAAAGTCAGACAGCCAGTAAGTGGTGGGGGTGGCATCTGAATATAAGCAATCTAATTCCAGAGCACATGCTATCAGCCAATATACTACCTTTATTTATGGAGATAATACACAAAAATGATGGCCCCTATTTGGGATTAGGCATTGGTAGTAATTGCATAAATGTGGCATGAACAAGTCTTCCTTATTCACAAACAACATCAGGTGCCAAGCCATATAGAAGCAGACAGCAAGGCAATGGTTGGAAAGACTGGTTGGGGAAAATGTAATCCAAGAGGTTTTGAGTTAGAAGCATGGGAGTTTTGTGTTTTGGGCACTCAAAGAGTTCAAGCCAAGAGTTTGTCCTTAGGGAAACACTTAAAGGGGTTTAGGTGACATGATTTTTTTTTTTTTTCCTTTTTGTCTTTTTTCGTGACCTGTAACGGGATCGCAACCATCGGTGTCGCGCCTGCACCGCACTCAACCAGTGAGCAGACCGGTCTCCATATGGGATCTGAACCCTCAGCGGGAGCGCCGCTGCACTCCTAAGCGCTGCACTCTACTGAGTGCGCCACCAGGCCAGCCCCTAGGTGATACGATTTGATTGGCTAGAACAATGCAAAAAATTTCTTCATGGAAGGGTGGATGTCTACAAGGATCTGGCACTTCTGCATTTCTGATCCAGCCTTGCTAGTCAAAGGGGGTTTTGGATCCTGCCATTTGAGAAGTGATATAAACTCAATACTGTCTCAATCAAGAACTGCATTCCCATCTCTCCACCTTTACCTTCTTATTCACAATTTCTATTGGTGGCCAAGATGCTAGGTGTGACTTGGGGCTTGGGAGGATAGAAGTCACAGCTTCTCTGTGGCAGTACTAAAAAACTTGCTTCATAAGGTGATCCGTAGGATCACTCCCATGTCACTGACATGAGAGCATGTGATAACCACTCCCTCCTACCATGCACCTCTTCACGGTACCCCAAGGGGACTGTTTCCCTCAAAGGGACATGTGATGCTGGGAAGTGGGAAGGTAAAGAGCAAAGAAAATGAAATTAACATGAGCAATATATTAAGTGACTCCATCTCTAAATGCTCACTAATAAAATCCTTGAAAAAGTTTTAAATATTTAGATAAAAAGAACGATGTCGAGTTTTTGTATACATTTAAAGCAAATAATAGTATTTGGAATGCAGCTGCCAGATATCTAGACATCTACTCATAGAAAAATGAAGGCTTCAGTTTGAATATTTAATTATTGCTTTTGTATAGCTGCCATACTAGTTTTATAAGTTAACTTATTTTTGTCCTTTGAAAGGATCATTTAAAAATATCTAGGAGAGTCCCACCTTAACAGGCTAATATACTAGCACAGATTAAGTGACAAGCAGAGAGAAGAAGTACCAGTCAACAAACAAAAAGACACAATGTGAGACTGGATAGTGCAGGATTTTTTTACCTAATATATCTTAGAAATCTTTGCATGTCAAGACACATAGGTCTACCATGTCCTTTTTAATGGCTATGTGGTGTTCTATTTTATGTGTGCACCAATTTATTTAACAAATATCCCACTGATGAACATTTAAATTGCTTCTAACAGTTCCCTGTTACAAAAACTGTAGTAATTAAAAACTCTGTACATATATTTTCTGTTCACTTTCCCAATTACAGCTTTAGGCTAAATCCACTTGGAAATTTACAACACTCTAGGGACTCTTTTTCAAGTAAGCAAAAGGTAAAGCTCTCTCCTGCTATGAATAAAGGACTGAAATCAATAGGCTGAGCCTATTGGTTCCACCAAACTGAACAATGAAGAATGTCTATTTTAGCTAATAAGAGGTGCTGATTATTTCTTTCAAAGATGGTTCCTAGCTTACTAGGGTTAAGTGTGCAAACACAAAAAAAGGATCTATAACTACCCTTTAAGGTGCATGTGAATAGGTGAATTCTGTAGATTTTGGCTCACAGAGGAGGAACACTGGGAGGTTGGTCTGGATTTGTGCCACTCAGATAAAGTATGAACAGGCTTCTTTACCCATGGAGTTAGCTGTACTTTTCTCGATCTACCTTGGTCTTTTCTGAACTGTTCACTACTGAACTATGAAAACAAAAGGAAGCTACAAGGACAGATGAGAGAGGAAGGAATAGAAGGCTGGCTTTAAATACAGAAGGTTCTCTATTTACAGACTTTCAATGAGACAAAATTTTGTGTGGCATAAATCAACTGGCGTTAGTGATCACTTGCTCAGTGTCAGTCTGGATGTAAGAACAAAGCAACAAAGAATGGTTAATATCAACCTCAAACAAGCTGTTCCAGAAAACAGAAGAGGAGGTAATAATATCCAACACATCTTGTACTGAAATCAGAAAAGGATTCTATAAGAAAGGGAGATTATGAACATAGATGCAAAAATGCTAACTATAGTATTTATGAACTGAATCCATTAAAAGCATACCATTATATCAAACATGGCATGATTAAATAAAGTTTTTGTCATAAATACAAGGCTAGTTTAACATTACAAAATCTACTAATGCAACTTGTCACATTAACAGATTAGGGAACAAAGAACACAAGTTTTCTAATAGCTGCAAAAAGAACATTTGAAAGAATTCACAATTCATTAAAAACTTAAGAAGTCACAGAAATAATGAAAGCTAATCAGAGTTTAGAAGGATTGAGATAACAAAGTCAACAGACCAAAGTCAGTTATATTCCTATAAACCAAAGACAAATAATTAGGAAGAATGTAATTAATAAAATTATTAGCAACAAAAATGTACTTAGAAATTATTTTAACCAAAAAAACTTCATTAAAATAATGTACAGAGTTATATAATGTTCATGGATTAAATGACAATATTATAAAGACATCAATTGTTCCTTAGAGTAAATATAAATTCAATGCCAATCCAATAAATGTAAATCAGGTTTTCTGTTTTTGGAACTAAAATTCTCATGGAAGAGTGATGTTAAAATTCATATGGAAAAGTGAAGGGACAAGAACAGACGAGGTAAATTTGAAGAACTCTATGGGAACAAGGTTTTCCCTACCAGATACAAGACATATATTAAAGTTATAAAGGACAACCAGGCAAGCAATGGAGCATGTGATGACCACTCCCTCCTACCATGCACCTCTTCACAGTGCCCCAAGAGGACTGTTTCCCTAAAAGGGACATGTGATCCTGGGAGGTGGGAAGGAAAAGAGCAAAGAAAATGAAATTAACATGAGAAATGTATTCAGTGACTCCATCTCTAAATGCTCACTAATAAAATCCAGCTGTCCAGGATCTTGAGACAGGAGCTGTGGGCCTTAGCCCTACCCTACCCCACTCCCCACAGTGACAACGTCTTAGAATGTACTTATTAGCCACGTGTATTTCTCTGACGTGTGTGACTTATCTGCTCATGTCCTTCACCAAATTTCTGCTTAGATTTTTCTAATTCATTTTAAAGAGTTCTTTTTGCATTAGGGATGTAAATCTTTGAGTGTTAAATTTATTCCTTATCAACTGACTTCAAACTTATGTTTTCCTTTGTTTCTATGTTGAGAAAATAATTTTCTATCTAAACATTAAATTAAAAAAAATTATATCTCAATAAAGCTATAGAATGAAAGTGAAAAAAAAAAAAAAAGGTTATAATGGTTGAGACAATAGGCTATTAGAGAGGCCAGTGGAATAGAAGAGAGCCCAGAACATACCTATGCAAATTTGACTACACATAAAAATTAAAACAACAACAACAAAAAAAACTACATCTGTTTAACAAGACATCATAAATAAATTGTCTTTGGGAAGACTTTGGGAATCTACCTTATTTAAAAATGAAGGTGCTTCTAAACTAACAACATTTAGGTCAAGCTGTCCTTGATGCCCAACAATAAAAATGATTATACAGAAGTAGTATAGCATGGTGGTTAAACTACAGATACTGGTGTCAGACTTCTTGGGTTTGTGTCCTGGTTCTGTCACGTAATTGCTATGTGACTTTGAGCAAATTATTGTGTTTCAGTTTCCCTACTTGTCAAATGGAGAGAAACCTTACTGTATTGTTGTGCAGATTAAATCAATTAACAATTGTAGAGTGCCTGGTACTTTATGATGATGTATTTGTTATTACCATTCAAGTGTCATTAAGGGTTGATTACTATTATCAGTGCATCAGTACTGCCATCTTAAATTTGCATAACACTTTAGAAATTTTAGAAACTTTAGAAATTTTCAACCGTTTTTCATCATCACGGTCTCTATATGGTTTTTCAACTATAAAATGAGGAGGTAATCTCCAAGGCTTCTTTTGGCTCTAAAAAATCATTTCTATTTTATAAGAAAGAAATTTGAGGCAAGGAGATGTTAACTGACTTGCCTCAGGTCATAGACTTACTAGCAGAGTAAGATTAAAACCTAGGCCTTCCAGATTAATTTGCATTACAAAGATATAATTATAATATTTTCCCCAGACTCTCTCTGTATCTAAATTTCTTTTTGGAATTGTAAGCAGATACTTAGGAAGGTAATTCACTTGGGGATCATTTAGAATATTACAGGTATTTTCCAGTGACTGGAAGCACCTAACTCATTACTAGGGAGGGGGTTAGTAGAGATATATCTCTTTTGTGAGTACCATTAACATGGATAATGGTAATACCAGTAATAATAAAGTAGAAAGAATTACCTGGGCAAGCAGACCTGGTTGGATCTGAAGAGGCTGCGCTCCTGGGGCTTGAGTGACGATGGGAACCGCATTTTCCATCCGCACTGAATAGCCGGCATGCTTAGAGGGGGAGGCCTGCAAGCCTGTGCCAGACAATGGCGGAGGGAGAGAGGTGTTAGCTGAGTGATTGGAAACAGCCACATGAAGAGACCCTTCTTAGCAGCTGGGTCATCTTTTAACTCCTCTTTGCATCAGTCCCCACCCAATAACCAGGTATTGCCGGCTCCTTGGGAAGTTTCCCATTTAGTTTCTAACTTAAATACACAACCAAAAAAAACTCCCCCCAAAACCTTGAAATAAATGCTTTCAAAGGCTAGAAATTCATAAGTCTATAAGGCCTAAAGTGGAACAATTATGCTGACAAATTACAACAGGAAAACAAGGGCTTCAGACCATCAAGATATATCCTTGTATGTCAAAGCAAGGGGTGTCGAGGAGAGAATGGATGAGTCCATTTGGAATTGCATTGACTGAAACTGAGCAACCACACTCATGCTTACACCATGGGGTTGGCAAAAATATATTCTTGAGCTTTCTGTGTAAACTATAACAAAGGACACAGTGAACTCTACCTTCTTAGAGTCTACAGGAGAAGAGTGTTGGGGTCGTGGCCAAAGAATCATTTTGGGGAGGGGACTCTGGGAGGTACTTTTTGAACAGATTTATATTCTTCATGTGAACTGGGACTATGTTGGCTGTCAGAGATTGGCAATTTTCTATAGCTCCACACAGAGGATATTTCATGTGAGATATTGTCATGCAAGAGCTGACATCAGCATAACAATGGGAACACAAACAATGTGCTTATTTACGGACAGCTGGCCAAGGACACAATCCCCGGCAGGTGGTGAGAATAACAACAAATTGACTTGGTACTGAAGCAAAGTCCTATTGTTTCTAGGTTGGCCACAGTAGGACAGGAGCCCTCAAGCTCAGCGATGCCAGTGTTCTCATTGAAAGAAACGAAGAGGGCTTTCCTTCGTGAAAGTAAGCATGACCGAAAACTGCAGGTGCCAGAGCCCTAGAGGTCAGACTGTAAGAAGAGGCTGAGAGCTGTGTCTGCTCATCCTTACCTTGGAAGCCAGGGGGACACACGATGAGAGCTTGCTGGAAGGGGTCAGGCCGGGCACAGATCTGGGCAGTTCCTGTCTGCAGGGGCATGCTCCGCTGGGCCACTGCAGCCATGGATGCCGCTGAGGGCTGGTAGAGTGTAGATTGGTAGTTTAGTATGGAGACTTCGGGATTGGCTAAGGAAATAGTGGCACTGGTGGAGGTGGGAGCCTAAAGGAATGATGGGGATTAAACAAAAATAAAAATAAAAAATGAGGGAGAGGCTATGTTGGGAGACATGAATCTAAATCAAATAAATGAACTCAAAGAAGAACAAACCAAAACCAAGAGCAAAAAAGCAAAAACAGAGAGGAGTGGAAATCCAATTGAAAGTCTCAGGAAAAAGCAGGCGCCCGAAGCCACAGGAGACACAGAATCACCTTTGGTGTTTACATTCAGGCCTGCTCCTACATTTGTCGGGCCCTGACGAGCACAAACGGACGCCTGCACACCATCTGTCTCAATACTGAAAAGGGAGGCTAGAAAACTGTTCAGTAAAATGTTCTGCCTTTCCACTTTGATAAATACACTTTCCCAGCAACCTGGAAGTCTGGGTTTGAGCTGTGGATTCTTGAATTCATTGGGCTGTGCACTGCCAGATGGTGACCAGGGAAAGCCAAGCCCTGCCTTCCTTCTCCCTGCCCCAGCTCCATCCCACAAGTGGGGGGCTTTGAGTGCAGTTCACATGACCAAGCTCTGCTCACACTCCCTTCTCCTTGGATCTGTCTGTGCAGTCCACACTCGGGAGGACAAATCGAGGAAGAGGCTCCTAAGGGCCTTAAAGGCCCAGGGTCCCAGGTACCCAGGACTTGGCATGGAGGCCTATATAACAGGAGGAGAGCCAGAGCAGGGCCTGGGAAGAGGCCCTGCTGCTCAGGTCTAAGGGTGGTACTGTTTGCAGATATCCTTAGATGGCTGCAGAGCATAGCTACTGCAAAGAGATGTAGTAGAAACACACAGAGAGGGAGAGGGACACGCTGAGACTGGGGGTTCTTGTCTGAGTTCCGTGCACTTATGCTGGTCTTCACTTACACAGAGAAAAGATGCTAGTGAATCAAGAGAATTTAAATGGAAATGGGTTTGGGCTGGCCCGTAGCTCACTTGGGATAGTGTGGTGTTGATAACACCAAGGTCACGGGTTCGGATCCCTGTATAGGGATGGCCGGTTAGCTCGCTTCTGAGAGTGTGGTGCTGACAACACCAATTAAGGGTTAAAATCCCCTCACCTGTAATCTTTTTTTTTTTTTTTTTTTTTTTTTCGTGACCGGTAAGGGGTTTTCAACCCTTGGCTTGGTGTCGCCCGCACCGCACTCAGCCAGTGAGCACACCGGCCACTCCTATATAGGATCCAAACCCGCGGCGGGAGCGTCACTGCGCTCCCAGCACAGCACTCTCCCGAGTGCGCCACGGGGTCGGCCCCACCTGTAATCTTTTTTAAAAATAAATAAATAAAAAGAAATGGAGATGGGTTGACAAGTACAAGCCATCAAAATTGTCCTCTCTCCTTTTTCTTTCAGAGAGACATCATTTGAGATTGAACCTCATGTGAAGCAAGGCTACAGAAGGAAAATAAAGTCTACGTTGGGAATTCTCCAGCTTCTCCCCATCTTAGTCTTCTTTACTCTGATCCTTTAGCAAGGTAGGTGGAGGTTACAAATGGCTTCAAATTCAACATTGTCTACCAGAGACTTTGCCTGAAGGGCCGGCCTGTGGCTCACTCGGGAGAGTGTGGTGCTGATAACACCAAGGCCACAGGTTCAGATCCCATATAGGGATGGCTGGTTTGCTCACCGGCTGAGCGTGGTGCTGACAACACCAAGCCAAGGGTTGAGATCCCCTTACCAGTCATCTTTAAAAAAAAAAAGAGATATTTTGCCTGAGAAGTTATTAGGACTATCAGGACTAGAGAATAAGGAAAGAGCCACAAGGATATCTTGGACACACACACAAATAGAATTTCAAGTAGGGTATGTGCCAAATAAAAAGGACAAAGTCTCATTTTACATTTGTCTTTATACTTAGAAAGATTTTGTGCTGAATTTTAGTGCAAAGCAAATTAATTTGTTTGAAAATAATAATTAAATTATGTGGCTTACATGTTTGGGTTTTAAGATACATATTTTATTTTTTTAATTTTTTATGGTGGCTGGCCAGTACAGGGATATGAACCCTTGACCTTAAGATACATATTTTAAAATGTGTGTGTTTTGGCAGCATCACATGGTCAGCTCCAGGTAGTGTGTGTGCACTCATGTGGGAGTCAGCATCTGTGTTGTTACTGACAACACGACTTGTATTTCCCCTGTCTTCCCCATACCACCACCTCTTCTGGAGGCTTCCCACTGTCTGCTCTGATACTACATGCTGAAGTCCAGACTCTCCTCAGGCCTTAGCACTTGTGGGTTTCCCTGTGTGGGGCCTGGGCCCTGGCACTAATATCCTCTAGGTTCCCAAGCTAGTCCTCAGCGATTCCACGTTCTGTTCAGTCACTGCTCGTACTGTTTCTTCCTTCCAAATGTCACTGGAACTCAGGACATTTGCTACTTCTTGCTGCCTGGGACCTATAAGGCCCTGACTAGTGATGTTCTGACCTCTCTTTCCCCTCCTCCAATTCTTCTTGGGCACAGGGGCTAGATCACTCTTTCCAAAATACTACTTTGTGCATGTCAGCATCCCTGCTCAAAAATTCCCAGTGGCTGCCTAATGAACATAGCATATGCACCTTGGTCTGGCACTGCTGGTTTTCCACTGTTTGGCCAACCTTCCTTTCTAAATGTATCTCCCTCTGCTCTCCAGCTGTTGGCACCAGGCAGATTAGTCTACTCATTGTTTACCCAGCTTACTATGTGCATAGGCCTTTCATCTCACACAAACCTTTTGGCCCACAGCATTCTCTCCTAGCCTCTGTGTCCCAAGGCCTAGCCTGGGTCCCATGTGCTCCACAGTGAAACCCTTCCTGACACCATCAATGGAAATGAATTGTTCCTTTTTTTTTGCTCTCACATAGTACAGTTTAGCCTCTGGCCCAGCTCTTGTCACAATCTGCCTTACAGTACAGTTATTCTCTCTATACTGAAGTCTCCTTGGAAGGGAGGGGCTGTGTCTTACTGGTGTTTTACTCCAGCCTGCAGTGGTTTCTCCTTCCTCTTGATTCTATAACACAGTCTGTTTGTTTTACCTGGTCCTTAATTCATGCTATTCTTATTTTGATTTATCTATTTTTGCTTATGGCCTGACTCACCAGGGAGACCACGAGCTCCCTGAGAGGTTGAACCTTCCAGCTCTTTGTAGACTCAAGGACAGATGGAACTTTTGTCCTGATATGGGCCCCAGTCTCCATTGTGACCATTAGACAGGTAGATGGTTGTCCCCAGTTTCTAATCCCGCTTAAGGATCAGCTGGAGAAGCACATGTGAGAGTGACAAAGTTTTCTACTTCTCTAAATACTCCATAGTTCTTAGAAAGGAAACTAGCCTATCACCTACTAGAGAGGAGCATAGAGAGAACTGGTAAGAGCTGTTGCAGCTGACAAATAGAAATAATAAGAAAGGGCAAGTTTTTAGTAACATTGGTTTTCCAAAAATGGAAGAAGTGATTCCTGGAAGCAGCTGTAGCAGATGTTTAAATGGTTTTTACATCCAGAAGAAAGAGATCTGAGCTTGGCCTGTAAACCCAAATTAAAATTCTTGGTAGAAGGCTAGGTCCAAATAATAGAATACCATGGAAATGTTAAAGAAGTGTCTGATCCACAGGATTAAACAAGGAATCCCCAAGAGAGGACTCCTTATTCAATGTTACTAATTGTGCAACCTAAAAGTTTTAGAAAGTAGAGGAAGTCAGCTTCCTTGAGACAGAAAGGATTATAGATTAGTGACCATTTGGAAAAAGGTCCTTTGGTTAGTCTACTGGATATATGTTAAGGGCAGCAGGTAATGATTTATATAGTTTAATGTCCTTCTACTTCTAACATAAAACTATGGATATGTGTTATTGCTTCTAAATATCCAAATGGGCAAACAACTCCAAGGAGCTCATGTAGAAAGCAAGCTACCAGAACCACTAATGAACAAACGAAGTATTGCTGGATTTAAAGAGCAGACACACCATCTAAGAAAGGCATTTAAAGACCTCCATAAGACATATCTGGTGCTGTGTGTGTATTTTAAGAGTCCAGATTCTGAAGCCAGATTGCTGGTTCAAAGCCCAAGCCCATCTCTCATGAATTAAGAGAGTAGCCTGGGGTATGAGAATTGATTTCTCTGTGCTTCACTCTCTTCCTCTAACATGGGAATGATAATAGTAATAATACCTCTCTCACAATGTTGCTGGGAGGATTAAGAGTTATGACATGTTTACAAATGTTCAATAAATGTCAGCTATTACTAACGTTATTATTTAATAACATTATCAGAGGAGAGAAAGCATGCCTTAGTGTTTAAGCCTAGGCATATCCTGAGTAATTCTTTTTTTCCGGGGTATTCAAAAGTAGGGTATAGTAGAATCCATTGCCAGAAGATGGAGATCCTGTTTTTGGACCCCTCGCTTTTGTAGGATGTCATTTTCCCTTACCTGATACTCTGGCTCAAGCACTGTACTAAATTACCAGTCACTTCTCTACCCCAGTCCCGAGCCAGATTTGGATGGTCTCAGTGCTATGTGGGGAAGAGGGGTGTTCTTATTCAACAACTGCCTTTTTGATGAGAAGCCTTTTAGTTTTGCAGAGTCTCTGATACACTCTTTGGAATAGATGTGCTGCCCGTCACATCGTGAGTAAGATGGAGGTGGCCTCCTCTCGTATGGTCAGGGACCCCAGGACCACAGCTCTCCAGTCTAGCAGAGAGACATCCATGGAAAGGATGGCCTGATGGGGACACTCAACCTGACATACTGTGCACATCTGAGGACCACCTCCCCCACTGTCTCTTAGAATGCTTTGACACTGGATGAGGTGGACAGATGGCAGATGAGGATAGGCAGTTTGGAGTTAGAGAGTTAAGATCAGTTGTCTCATGAGGACTGTGGGAAAAACATACCTCTTCAGGAAGGTAATGAACAAAACCATGATGATATTTTGTCAGGAAGCTCACATGTCTGGCTGTGGATGCCTTAGCCTTAGGGCTGGGCGGGAATGTTTGTTTCTTTGGCCTCTAAGCATTAGAGAGCATTGGCTCTTCACTGTAAGGAGATCTTTGAGAACACTAATGGCCCCCAGGGGGCAGCAGATTCCAAGTGGTCGTTCCTAGAGTTTGGGCAGAGGGAGAGATGACAGCCTGGGAAATAAAGCTAGGCCTTAGCAACCCAACGTGCCACAGAAATGGCCCGGGAAAACAGAATGGGTGGGGGGAGTGACTGAAAAGCAGGGGTCAGGGACTCTTCAGTGACAGGAGGAGACTATCAAAAAAGAGTGGATGGCCAGGTGAAAGTATGCACACTTCAGGTTTAAACATACACTCCTCTCCTCTGGAGGAGTGTGTATGTGTGCACACACACAGGGGGTTGGTATCATTACAGATTGATGTTAAGACTGAAAAATCTAGGGACACTTCTTTGGGGGAACCAGCAAGATAGAAGTAAAAGGAAAAGTCTCTTAGATACTAGAGAAAGTCTGAGCTAGGACTTGGAGATTATTCATTCAATAAATATTTCCTGGGTGTCATCCATGTTTTAAGCAGTATATTAGCTTCTGGCTTCTGCCAGTTTTCTGCAAAAGGCTGGAAATCTGAGTTTCCTGGTCCCTTTTAGTTCCAGCTGATGGTATTCTGATGACAGACTGATAAACTGTTTCCCCATGTCTGGGAAAAAAGAAGTTTTATCTGCTCTAAAGAGAGATCATGTGGACCCAGCAGTGTGGGGATGAGGGGAGGGGCCTGAACTAGATGATTACCTGAGTCCCTGCCAGTTCTAGAATTCTTTACCAGGCAGATATCAGGTATAAAGGATCACAGTATCTCCTTTACCCTATTCCCACATCAGGACAGAAGAAAGCGGTAAAAGGTACCATCTTAGAAACAACTCCCTCCGTGAGTTTTTTCTGGGACTTTTCAGTGGTGCCAGTAGTCAATACAAAGAGTGCCTGGGTCTCTCAAAGGAAATAACCTTGGAAGCAACCACATCAGGACAGAAGAAAGCGGTAAAAGGTACCATCTTAGAAACAACTCCCTCCGTGAGTTTTTTCTGGGACTTTTCAATGGTGCCAGTAGTCAATACAAAGAGTGCCTGGGTCTCTCAAAGGAAATAACCTTGGAAGCAAATACTTTCTTATATAATCTAATATGACACCAGAGGAATTTTGTCTCCTTATTGGGTTTGGTGGGAAAACATGAGTCCTGATGCTCAGAGCGTGCAGATCCACCTGCCTTTCCCCTCTCCCTCCCACTTACCTGGTTGTGGACAGTGGTCAGCTGGTTGTTAAAGGTCATGGTCAGGTTGGTAGATGTGCTGGGGGCCACGTGTGTGATGAAAGGGGTTTTGCTCTGGTTCACCGTGTCATACATATTCACCCGACGCTTGCAAATTTCCATGTTCTGGAAACATGATTTGACACTATTCGCGCAAAAGGCAGAGGCAGATAGAGACATAAAGCAAAGGGAAGAGGATAATGTGGGATAAAGGGGAGAAAATGGAGAGAGAAAAGGGGAGAATGGTTAATGTAGTATATAAGACAACCAGGGAAACTTAACTTCACGCTTAAATTTCCTGTATTTCTTGTGTAAAGTCTGTGCATTTGCATCAGTCAACGTTATTTAGACGAATTTCCCCCATTGTTCTACTACCCTTTCTCCCCACCCTGGCTGGGTGAAGGTTCTATGTATCACAGCAGACCTGACTACTCTCACTGCCTTTCCCTCACATAGCTGACTCGCCTATACCGTCTCTGCTAATCCTCAACTTTCAGTGTGGTTTCTGGCCCATAAACAAACGTATGAGCTCTCTGATTGGGAACTTTAGATAGCAACTTACCACCTGCCTCCACCTTCATCCTTTCCAGCCACCCTGGGTCACCACCACCATCTAGGGGATGGCCAAGGAACTCTCCAACCCAGTATCAGGATGGCATTGCCACATTCTTGCCACTGGAATTGCACATGTAATGAAAACAGTAATGCTACTAGTAATTAATAACGGTGGCTAACATTTACTGAGAGCAGTGGTGGGTGTGTGCAACCTCTCTCTCAGTGCTACAGCTTCCACAAGATAGAGGTTGTTCCTATTGTATGAGAAAGGATGAAGCCTATGGAGGATGGGTAATTTGTCAAGGATGGGTAATTACTGGCCGTTTTCACATATACACACACATCTTTTTTTTTTTTTTCCTTTTTGTCTTTTTTCGTGACCGGTAATGGGATCGCAACCCTCGGTGTCGCGCCCGCACCGCGCTCAACCAGTGAGCAGACAGGTCTCTATATGGGATCTGAACCCTCGGCGGGAGTGCCACCATGCTCCCAAGTGCCGCACTCTACCGAGTGCGCCACCGGGCCGGCCCCACACACATCTTTTTTTAAGCTTCCTTTATTCTTCATTTTTTTCTAGTTCTTGCCCAGTTACACGAAATAGAATTCTTTCCCTCCTTTTCATCCTCCATTCCATTTGTGATTCAAAACAAAACCCTAATAACAAAAGTAAATAAGAGTAGTGCTGACATCAGCATCAAGGGAGAGAAAAGCCACAAGAGGCCTTGACCGTTCAAGTTCTTGAAAATCCACCATCAGATGTCCTTTGGAATGTACACAGTGCTTCTCATTCACTTTTGTGTCTTCTTCTAATCAAACTCACTTTTCCTCGAATGCTAATATTCAAGATAATAAAATCCCATTTAATCTTCAATTTAAAATGTCTATTTTAGTTATAAATAATGTAACAACTGAATATAAATAATTGTTTTCTACTATTTCTGCATACCACAGGGATGCTATGTTTTGGGCTAAGCAGGTATTTGTGTTATCCCAAAATATTCTTTCCATGAAAGATGTATTCCAAGTTTCAAACAACTGATTTAGACATAACTTAGAGAATCCTACTTCTTTTTAGGTCAATGACTAAGTTCATTTAGTATGGCCATATAATGTACAATATTTAGTGACTGGTATCCCTGGAGAGAAAACATTTTATGGGAACTAATTGCTAAAAATACTAGTAATGCTGGTAATGCCAATGTGTTTTGAGCTTCTACTAAGTACCAAGTACACTGCCAAGTGCTTTCACGTGGAGGCTGAGGCATAAAACAATGCATTTTGTATTCTTTTTGGAATGTATCTAAAGCATTTAATGGTTTTGTGACAATTGAATACAACGTTTTAAGACTCCTTCAGAATTTTCTAACTGAAATGGTTTAAGTTTTGAGTTTCAGGAAGAGGCAAGTACTTTCACTTTGGGTTAGTTTACAAGAAAATTGGTATTTAAAGAATTTGTGCACTAGAGTCCTCATGTGGAGAAATGAGTGGGGTCTCTTTCACCTAGTAATCCAGATGTTGGGGCAGCTATGGCTCAGCTCCAAGGGTGGGGGTCTACAGCCGGGTGGGCCTGGAGGTTTACTCTCATCCTGGAATTCTCCATGGTCTTCCCAGCAAGTTCTAGGGACCCTTAGGGAGTAGACCTATTCTCAGGTAAGCCCAGGTACTCTCAAAGACCTACTTTTCCTTCTTAGCCTATTTTCTGAGTTCTAAGTGGTCAGTGTTCCTCTTGGGTCCCACATCAAGTTCTGATTTGCTGCTGATGCTCACAGTCTCCATGTGACTAAGCACAGTGAAGCATTCTATCGATGCTTCCTTACAGAGCCTAGAGTTGGACAGGGACCTGAGGTCCTTCAGCCAAGCCCTGGCTTTGTGGGGGTGACTGTCTCACTGACTTAGTGCAGGTGTCTAAGAGGAGCTCTCTAGAGAGCATCCTTGTCCACAGTCTGCCATCCATAGCTATTCCTTAATCATCCCACTTTACCCCTGAATATAAAAAAGAACTCTGGCTTTGTGGGGGTGACTGTCTCACTGACTTAGTGCAGGTGTCTAAGAGGAGCTCTCTAGAGAGCATCCTTGTCCCCAGTCTGCCATCCATAGCTATTCCTTAATCATCCCACTTTACCCCTGAATATAAAAAAGAACGATCTTACAGGAGCCCTATCCAGTAAATCACCAAGTTTGCCTTTCTTCTTGTGGTACAGATCGACACCTCCTACCACACTTGGAAACAGGACAAATCCCATAGAGTTTGGAAGGGATGGGTCCAAATTCCTTCTTTGTACTGGAGTTTGGTTGTTTCAAACATGGCACTGTATGGTTGTTGCAAGGTAATTTGGCTTGCTTCATTGACTGCTGAGGAACAGCACTGAAACACAGGAAGGACCCCATGGTAGGTGCACCCACTCACTTCTTGTAGACTGGTTAAGGTTAGGTCAGCCTTGAGACCCAGCCCAATCTGATTCTGGCCATGGCAGGGCCAACTGCAATCTGTGAACCTTTCTTATCTCCAGGATCTTCTCAAGGTACTCCCTTTCCCTCCTGATCCTTTTAGAATCTGTTGCTCTCCTGAGAACACTACTTCCTCTGCAGACATGTAGTGATGTGATTATTTATTCTTCCATGTCCCAAGGACCTCTGGGTTGAGAGGCTGAAGTGATACTCCCCATAACCCTCCCACTCACCAACAACCTCCTTTTCTCTCCCCTCATTCACTGAGGCCTGTGCCTCTAGATCAGTCTTCCTCTCCAAGCCATTCTCTGCCTTCCCAGGAAGACTTCAGAGGTCACACGGATTACTTGTCCAACACCCTGGCTTCTCAGTTACTTCTCATCTCCAGTGACCTTGTCCTCAGTTCCAACACCCACTCCCTGGACTGCCAAACCTGAAACTGCTCTAAACCACAAATTCACGCATCCTGTTCCCCTGGCCACATTCTCCTCCCATCTGACTCGTTCAGCTATTACTGTGACGACTGTTCTTTGAGTCAACCAGAACACCTAGTTCATGTGGATCCTCCCATCCTCACCTCCTTTCCCTTTCAGTTAAGCCTCCAGTAGCCATCATTTTGGATTACAATTACTCTGTTGCCAGCATCATCAACTTCCTTGTCATTCTGTCTTTTTCTCTTATTGGTGTGGCAAAAATACAACCTGGAAAAACCCAACTATCTGTTTTCTCCATGCGTTCACCTGGGAGATCAGTTACACTAAACTGTTCATGTCCAGCCTCAGTGCTCCACAGGTCTACCAGATTTCTCTGGTCATTGTGCTCTGTCACCTTCTGCTCCAGCTACTTAAACTTCCTATCCTTCTAAAACCACCAACCACCTTGTTCTCAACTTATAACCTTGTCGCCTACTTCCGAGAAGACAGAAGTTGTCTGACAGGAACCTCTCAACTTTCCCTCACAAATCCAGCACACCTGCCGACGTCCATGCGCCCGGCGTCTGTCTATCCTTCCAGTGTGCTGTGAATGCTGGCTCCTCCCACCATCTCAGGAAGCTTACCCTGAGCATCCTTTATCTTCAGCCTCTCACCTGCCGGCAGATTCTTCCCATCGGCATTACAATTGCTCAGGTCTCCTCTGTCTTACAAACAATCCCCCCCTGGCCCTCCCCAGTCACCCCTCTGTTTCTTCCCTCTCTTTCACAGCCTCCTCCTTGAAAGGTTGCTACCTGTTTCTTTTCCTTTCACTTGGTCTTTCAACCTGCTAAACTGCTTTCCGCTCCTACAACTCCACTGAAACAGCTGTCACTAAATTATCAACAACTGAGTTGCTAACTCTGATGGACATTTTTTGCAGACTCATTGTACTTGTGCGGCAGCAGATAAATCTTTGTTCAGCACTTATCTAACCAGCCATTCATTTCCCTGCTTAAAAATCCTTTAAAGACTTCCCATTGCTCTTTGGATAAAGACCCTAATCCTCAACATGTTCGGCTTTCCCCTCGCTGACCCGTCGCCTCATTGTCTCCCTCGATCCCCCAGGTCTGGTGTGTGGCCCTGCCCATGCTGGAGTCTCCACACAGGCCACACGCTGTTTGCACACGCCCATCTTCTTCCTCGCCCTTCAGAGGTCCCTTCCTCAAGGGCTTCCATGGGCTGCCCCAAGTGAGGAGCCCCTGCTGCAGGCTCATCACACCCCATGCTTTTCCTCATAATAGCCTGGTGATTTGGGCATCACTTGTTTTACACCTCTCTCTCTCTCCTACAGACTGTAAGTGCCTGCAGGCAGGGGCACTACCTGCTCTGCTCACGACTGTACCCCAACATCTGGCCCAGCACGGTGAAGAAATGAACAAATCCAACTCCAAACTAGCCTGAGTCCACTCCAGGACGGTTCTGGGAGAAACCTGTGGCACTGAAACGGGTTTTGCTCTATGGGCAATGCTGTTTGGGCTACCACCTTCATGCACAGATACCAGATCTGGTTAATCCAGCCCCATGCTCTCCTGTGCTCCACTGTTCCCTCCTTTTTGGCATACAGCAAACTGCGGCCCAGGGGCCTATCCAGCCACCCCTGTCTTTATAAATGTTTTATTGGAATGCAGCCTCACTCATCTGTTTACATTTTGCAACTATGGCTGCTTTCAGCTACAATGACAGCCATAGCCCAGTAGTGGCAACAGAGACCATATGGCCACAAAGCCTAAGGTATTTACTGTCTGGGCCTTTAAAGAAAAAGTTTGCTGACCCCTTGTATAAAGCATCCAGCAGGACACCTACTGTGTACTGTGGGGAAAATCAAGTAAGTGTGTCATGGTGACAAAGGGGTGGTTCAGGGTTTCAATCGGAGTGATTCTCTTATCAGCATCTATGGTCAGCATCTTCTTTAATAAGTCAATGAACTCCCGCCGGTCTGCCTTTTCCACCAACATGTCGCTCCCTTCCAAATCTGTTGTCATGTTCACCTGGAAATAAGTAGGGACAGGTTACCAAGGACCCCAGTGTGACTCTCCCCTCCCAACTCCCCTCATTCTCCACCCTGCCACTTCCTCTTAATCTCAAGCCCCCCTTCCCACTTTCCACTTCCCAGGAGGCTGTGCTCTGCCTCTATGGAAAGCCCACATGTTGTCACTGCCCACAGGATGTGGCTTTCCTCTCCACAGGAAAGGCAGAGAGAGGCACGCACCCGGAAGGGGAGAAGGCCGCTGCTGGGACCTACAAATCTGTCTAAATGACAGGACGTAAACTGCTCCTGCTTTAATCAGTTAAGTTGAAATGCAGCTGTCATCACACCTCATTAAAAATAACCACAAGATGAAAAGAGTTCTGGAGACTGGTTGCATAACAATGTGAATGTACTTAGTACTACTGAGCTGTACACTTAAGAAAGGCTAAGATGGTAAATTTTATGCTATGTGTGTTTTCCCACAATTAAAAAAAAAGAATCACAATGAAGCAGTGGAAAATAACATGCAAAAAAGGTTTCTTTATTTTAACTTTAGAGGGAATGGAGAGGCCTAAGTGCCCTCTTCATCTACAGTCTATCATCCTTCTTAAGGCTCCAAGTTAGAGCCGGAATTATTTTAATCCCTGTGTTCATTGGGGTCACCTCTGGCCAAGATAGGATACCTGAACACAGGATTTTTATTCCAAGAGCAAGTCTATACTAGGACAGCCTTTTAAAAGGCTTGTTTGGTGGTGCTTTCTGTATTTCCCAAGACATGCTCTGGAAACTAATTTCAGTTTTCTCAGACAATCTAAGCTACTAATCAACTGACAAGTATACTTTACTCAGAATCATGATTTTTGGTTACACTCATCTACAGTAAGAGGTGTGCTAAGTGTTTATTGCTCAATAGATTTCTCTTTGAGGAAAAACTCACTTTGGGTTGCTCTGATTTTAGACTAGTCTTCACACTAAAAATAGCTGAAGTTCTAGAATTTTCTCAGGGGCACAAAGGTGAGAGCCTGTAGTGTCTGCCAGTGAGCTGAGAGAGACTGTGTAGTAGATTGAATTATGTCCCCCCAAAAGATCTGTTCAAGTCCTAATCCCTAGTAGCTGTCACTGTGACCTCATCTGGAATACACAGGGATGAAGGCCATGTGAAGAAGGAGATAGAGATTAGAGAGATGCAGCAACAAGTCAGAGAACGCGGAGGCTGCCAGGACCCCCCAGAACCTGGCTCATCTGGAATACACAGGGATGAAGGCCATGTGAAGAAGGAGATAGAAATTAGAGAGATGCAGCAACAAGTCAGAGAACGCGGAGGCTGCCAGGACCCCCCAGAACCTGGGAGTAAGGCATGGATGCTTTTTCCCTTGGCCTTTGGAGGGAAAAAGCATCCATGATCCATCTTGATTTCAGACTTCTGACCTCCAGAACTGAGAATAAATGTCTATTTCCTTAAGCCATCCAGTCCATTGTACCTTGTTATGGCAGCCCTAGGAATACACTGACTCTTGGGCATTAAACTCAAATGTACCAATGGGCTCGAATTCTTCTCATAAAAGCATCAATAAGATTGGCCAGTACTATTTTACAAATGGGAACCAATAAACTGAAATTTTAAGGAGTCGGTGTAAGGTTTTGAACATGTTCCGTAAGCCAAATGGTATTCTTTTTTTTTTTTCTCCTTTTTGTCTTTTTTCGTGACTGGTAACGGATCGCAACCCTCAGTGTCACGCCCGTACCGGACTGGGACCAGCAACGGGATCGCAACATAAGCCAAATGGTATTCTTTTTTTTTTTTCTCCTTTTTGTCTTTTTTCGTGACTGGCAACGGATCGCAACCCTCAGTGTCGCGCCCGTACCGGACTGGGACCAGCAACGGGATCGCAACCCTCGGTGTTGCGCCCACACCTCGCTCAGCCAGTGAGCGGCCGGTCTGTATGTGGGATCCAAACCCTCGGCGGGAGCGCCGCCGCGCCCCCAAGCAGCGCACTGTAGCAGTGCGCCACTGGGCCGGCCCCCAAATGGTATTCTTATTAAGGCTGGCATATAATTATTTAAGGTCAAGGCCACCTACCACAGTTGAGCAATGTAGATTTCTATCAATTTTCCTATATTACTCTTGTAGAAGGCTCGCTGCACTTGGTTTTTAAAGGGGTTACGTTGCATATTCACCCATGGAGCTTACCTGGGCCATATCATCTAAACAGTTGAAAATGTACTTTCTTGCTTCTTTTGACTTAATCCCTGTCTCTGCTTCATGATCATCTGGTGTCTGTCAAGAGAGGCAAAAGCCAGTTGATAACATACTTATCTCCTAGTCACTGAGACTCAAACCCTGGAGCTCCTGCTTCTTGCAACTTTCAGACAAAGAGACTTCGATTCTTCTTAAAGTGACCTGCACACTAATCCCTTTCTCTGTTCATCTACTCTAACTCATCCCTCTTCCTTCCCATGAATACTTATTGGGGGCCAGCTGTGAGTCAGGTACAGAGGATTCTAACATGAGCAAATTATGCTGCATCCCTGATCACCCTACAGCCTTCTCTAAGTTTAAGTTTTAAAATTTTATTTTATTTAACAAACCCTTATTATACACATAGTTCTTGCTATGTGCCAGGCACAGTGTTACAGCACCTTTACTCATTTAATACTCTTCACAGCCATGTGAAGTAATACGATTATTATTCCCATTTTCCAGGTGGAGAAACAGGAACAGAATGTTTAAGGAACTTGCCAAGGTCACATGGCCAACAGGGGGCAACTGACCCCAGAGTCTGTGTTCTATGCTGCCCATCTGCCTCGGGCTGGGACACAGACATACATTTCCCCCACTGTCTTGGGAACCTGCTCTTTCCAATTGCTATGGGTTTTTGGACTCATCCATGGATCAGAGGTAAAATTAATCCTCAAAATCTCACTTGAGGACGGCACACCTGGAGCAGTGTACATCTTGGGAACAGCTGGACACATAAGCCTGAGGCTTTTAGGTAAAACACAGAAGTGAACCCTGCCTCCTGCCCGGCTTCATCCTCCTCAACCGAAGGATGCTTTTTACTGGACCTGACCTTGACATTCACACTCAGAATTGCCAAATGCCAGGCCTCTTATCAATAGCCTAAGAGGTTTGCTTAGCTCCCAAATCTTTTTTTTCAATCTTTTGTGACTATTGGCCACACATTACCTTTAAACCATATCAGAATTTGGCTGCAGTTTCCATCAAAAAAAAAAAAACCCACCCACCCTCTTGCAAAAAAAGAATCACCTAAAATGAATATAAAACATGCCTAAGACTTTTATTATTTCCTCCTTCCCAGGAAAATACATTAATTTTAATTACTAGGCACAGATCAAAGTGAAAGCAAAATATGTTTCCGTTAAAGTAAAACCACCTAAGAGTTTATGGTGTGCAGCAGTGCACTACACCACCTGCCGGTGGGATGAATTAGACCCTTCCCTGGGGCCTTATGATATGTAAAATGCTTCTTAGCCTATTGCCTTTGCCTGGGAAACCCTCCCTTCTGTGCTGTGCAAAACCCTGTTCATTCTTTAGGGCCCAGCTCAAATGGTCC
Source organism: Galeopterus variegatus (assembly GCF_000696425.1). NCBI lineage: Eukaryota > Metazoa > Chordata > Mammalia > Dermoptera > Cynocephalidae > Galeopterus > Galeopterus variegatus. Next base: position 28,857 of record NW_007729585.1, read on the forward strand.
TTCCTGACCCTGCCACAAGGCAGTGTTAAATGCTCCCTCCTTTTGGCTCCCACACTCTTTTCCTTTTAGAACAGGGTACTTATTACAGTGAGCTAAAGCTTGAGGCACAGGGTCCCATCTCCCTCTGGACTGTGAGCTCCTTGAGGGCAGGGTGTGGTTCATTTCTCTTCCTAGCACAAATCAGACAGTCATCAAGACTTATCAGATTAAGTCCTGGGAGCTCAGCAAGCATAACTTGAGACTCCAGCTTTGCAGGTGGCAGTAGGCCGAGGGAAAGATTTACTTTTTTTTTTTTTTTTTGTCTTTTTTCCGTGTCCGGCAACGGATCGCAACCCTCAGTGTTGCCCCCGTACCGGACCGGGACCGGCAACGGGATCGCAACCCTCGGTGTTGCTCCCGCACCTTGCTCAGCCAGTGAGCGGGAACCGGTCTGTATGTGGGATCCGAACCCTCGGGCGGGAGCGCCGCCGCGCTTCCCAAGCGGCGCACTATCCAGTGCGCCACTGGGCCGGTCCAAGATTTACTTTTGAACGTTCAAATTCTGCCATACCATGTATTAAAAACAAGTCCCCCACGCCCCCCAGTCCCCATAGTGAGACCCAGGATCAACCTGCTGATGTCAAAATCTCTCCATTAATGGGACTATGCCCTTCCTCCCTGAGAGGTGGGAAACTGGAATGGAGGAACAGAGGGGATGCTTTTCCTACCTTCAGCCTCCACAAAGGATACGGCGAGTCTGTGTCACGGTTGAAAAACCTGGTTGTCTTTGTCCCTGCGCTTAATAAATATTCAGCTGGCAAACCCTGTGTTTGTGAAATATACCGAATCTGCAAGAAAAGATGAGAATGAGGTCAGAGGTTTTCCTTTCACCATACATGTGGTATATTAATGGCTCTTGTGGCTTTGAGAAAAATGAAAATGACATTTCTATAGGGAAAGAAAGAAGTTAAAAAAAAAAAAGGAAAAGGGAAAAGAAAGGAATACAGAAAAAATAATAAGGTTAAGGGAAGCAAGGTTTGGGAGATAATGTTAACAACCCATAATCCCATCCATACGTCATGTTATAAATGAAATGCTAATCCATCATATTTTCCAGACGAAGAATGAGGTCTTGTTGTGAATACTGGTGTTATCTGGACTCACCTGATCGTACTCTGAAGCTCCTGGATATAATGGCCAACCTAGGAAAAGCTCTGCAATGACACAGCCCAGGGACCACATATCAATTGCCTCACAAAATGGTAAACCAAGGATGATCTCAGGGGCCCTGAAAAGGAAGAATGGAAGAAACCATGAGCAATTTGGAAGTGCAAGCAGCTATTTTTATATAAATTCTATCTTTCAAACCTGGGGTACCATTACTGACTCCCCTGTGAAGGGCCTGTGGTTCTCAGGAGAGGCACTGCGTTGCAATGATTCTCCATTCTTTGGCTTGGTCCTCGCCATTAGTGGAGGACCCAGTGAGGATGGTTGGCTGAAATAAAGGGTGGGTCTGTGGCTTTAGGACAGACCTATAGGGAACCATGACTATTGACTTCATTACTATTACATTCCAACCAAATGAGCTAATAAACATTTTAGAGATACTTCAAAGTTATCTTTTGTAGCTGAAAATCTAGGACACCAATCTTTAGAGAGTGCTGGTTTTTACAAAGGAATTCTGAAATACAAGTATTCTATTTTCAGGTATATATAAAACAAGCTGCCCCCACCCAAAATAATGGGATTAAATCCAATACCCGTTCATGCTAATGATCCCTTTCTTAGAAATCTGCATCACACTTTTCCAAGGAAACATTACTGTCTTTTTCATTAGCTTCTAAAAAGTTAATCTCCTTAAAAGTTCTCTAATGTTACAATTATAGAACCCTGTTCATGAATACATAGTCTGGGTATCCACCAGAATCCCATTCTAAACTCTGTGAGCAGTGGTTCCTGATTGGAGGAATTAATGTCCCTTTATAATGATACACAAGGTTACATGCTGGAGATGCTGAAGGAAGTAACCTAAACTCAAAGAGAAAATTGCATATGTAGTTGGTAATCAAAGCCAAAGAGACCAGAGTACACCTTCTTTTCTAAGAATTTGTCATGATTAGGTAGGGGTATGTTTTAAAGAAAACCAGGTTCAAACTTGGAGCTAATGAACATAGTTTATTTTTTTTTTTTTAATGTGGCTCAAGGTACTCTGCTGATAATGAAGTGCATTAGCCCAACTTTTGTTTTCTCTGTATATTTCCCACTCCAATAAGTGGTGCCAGAAGAGGCTTCCCCCTGCCCTTCCAGCAGTCTGTAGCGGGAGTGCAGGGAGCTGGGGGACTTTCCTCTCTCCAGGTTAACTTTCACCCACCTAGCACTGTGGGCTGAGATCAGAAACACCTCCACTGGTCTTGGCTCTTCCAGCTGAATTTTTTACCACCTAAAACATATTCTCCATCTTCCCCCTTTAAATTTGTTTTCATTGCTTATTTTTTCCTCTGTATAATAGTAACGAAAAAAAAACCCCCAGAAATGTTACAAAGTTTATTCACTTGCTCAGAGGTGGAGACTCAGCACTGCCATGAGGTGCTCCTGGAGAGCCCACAGGTGTGGGTCTGGGCAGTGAGAGGGAGTTCCTGCCGTGGGTGGAGGGAGTTGCCTTGGTGCTATTTAACAGGCCTTCCGTCATCCCTGTCCCCTCATTGCTGGGCACCTTCAGCTGCTGGTGCTCTGTCTGGCACTTCCCCTCCCCTTGGCCTTCGTCTTCTCCAATCCCAGCTGCTGAGCGTTTGTGTGAGCCTTGGAGGCCACGTTTGCCCTCTGGTATTGATGACCTGGGAGTGCCTGTGGTGGTTCTGGCACATAGCCCTCCTGTTTCATGCGGCCTCGAGCCACACCCCTCCTAGGTCACCTGTGTCCCCTCTTGCCCACAGCCCCCGGCTTCCAGATTCACTATTCACAGCATGTCACTGAGGAGATTATTGACAGACTGCTTCTAGCAGTGCCTTTAGAGATCCTTTCAGTTTATTTAAAAAGCCCCATCCCTTAGAAAAGAAGGTTTGAATATCTGATCAGAACATTACAAAGAAAATGATGGCGTCAGAACCTGCTGCTCTGTCTGCCCTCTTGCTTTAGGGGCAGGCGTGCCCACCTCTGTCCTCTCACATGTGCCCTGGGCTGCCACCGGCTGCAGGCTCACATCTCAAGCACATTCTCACCTCCCTTCCCCATTCCTGTCACCTGCACCTCTGCTAGGCCCCTGCCCTCTTGCAGCCCTGATATTTGGATGTTTGGAGTCGGATCTGGTTCCGTGGGGACTTCTCTGGACTTGACTGTAGGACTGCGCTTCCTATCTAGTTAATCGGCTGGTTCTCATGCCTGGCCTCCAAGCAGGCTGTTTCTAACCTGTGGAAACCCTCTTTTCCAGCTTCTGTTCCCTGGTGCTGTGCAAGGCAGAGTCCAACAACTGATACTGTCACACAAAGGCACCTTAGTGATGTTCTCTGGCAAAAAACACCAGACACAGATTTCGACCACTGACGTGACATGAACATGGCCTGTGAAAATTGCTCATAGCCCACCAAGAAAATGAAGTGGCAGCCACTCATGGTACGTGCAGCAGAATATATTTCTTGCTGTGACCATAAAGGACAAATGCTCTTGCGTCTGACTGGATGCTTGGGACACAAAAGAAACAGAAGCATAGCCCTGTCCATGACGGGCTTCCAATGCTGGGAGCGCAATGCTAAAGCACACATGACAACTAGCACTGAGCATAAAACATGAACAGTGTAAACACACAGACACGAAATACAGCAAACAGAAGCACACAACATGCTCTAGCAGCTCCCATTTTAGAAAACAAAGCAGAACACAAGAACAAAACAAGGCCAAAAAAAGAAAACAGCCCCAAACCACAACACAAACCTTTCCTTAATCCCTTCATCTCCCGCAGCTGTTGCCCTATTTTTCTGCTCCCCTTCCAAGCCCAACCTCTCTGAAGGGTGATCTCGTCCTGCAGTTTCTGCCTCTTCACCTTCCGTTACCTTCCCAGCCTCCTCTAATCGGATGTGGACCCTCTGCTCCGCTGAAGCGTGCACGCATCAGGATCAGCAGTCATCTCCACCATGTCACATCCATTGGTCAACTCCTCAGCTCTGTGACCTGACAGCCACATTTCTTTCACACAATTGACCCCTCCCTCCTGTTCTGAAACAGATTCTTGCTGTGACCATAAGAATAAATGCTCTCATATATCTGTCCCCATCTCTCTCCCTGTATCTGTCCTGCTGTTCTGCTTGTGGCTTGTCCATTTCCTTTGGTGGTTCATCCTCTATCCAACTGCTGCATGTTGGCAAAGTCCTAAGTCCCCTTCACTTCTCTCTTTCCATCCTTGTCCTAGGTAATTGTTATGGGGTAAATTGTGTCCCTCCAAAAGATATGTTGAAGTCCTAATCCCTGTCTCCTCAGAAAGTGACTTTATTTGGGAATGAGGTTGTTGCAGATGTAATTAGTTAAGATGAGGTTATATAGGAGTGGGTGGGCCCTAATCCAATATGACTAATGTCCTTGTAGGAAGAGGGAAATTTGGACACAGACACAGTGGCAAGATGGCCTTGGGAAGATGGAAGCAGAAGTTGGGATTATGCTGCCACAAACCAAGGAACACCTGGAGCCACCAAAAGCTGGAAGAGGCAAAGAAGGAACCTCCCCTGGAGACTCCAGAGGGAGAGTGTCCCTTTTAACACCTTGATTTTGGACTTGAAGCCTCCAGAACTATGAGAGAATAGATACTGGTTGTTTTAAGCCATGCATTTTGAGGTACTTGTTACAGCAGTCCTAGGAAACTGATGCAGTAACCTTACCCAGTCCCACAGGTTTAAGTCCTATTTGTATTTCCAGATTCTGTCTCCATCTTGGAATTCCCTCAGCTCCAGATTTACGATCGACAGCCTGCTATCTCCTCTAGTATGTCTCAAAATGGACTCTCTTCTCTAAACACATTCCTTCCTCCATCCTCCTCATTTGATTGACTAAATGGAATTAACACCTCCCAGCTGCTTAGCTAGAAATCTGGGAATGATCTTTGATTCCTCTCTTTCTCCCTTCATCCTCACCACCCATCAGTATGGCCAGCTCCAGAGTCTATCTCAAATCTGTCCCTGGTTTCCCATCTGCACTGCCACTGTTCTGGCCCTGGCCACCCCTGTCTCACCTGGAGGTTCCTATCCAGCCTTTCTACTTCATCTTTCCTTCTTCCAGAGCAGCCACAGTGAACAGATCACATCTCCCCTTACTTTAAGCCTTCAGAGGTGCCCCACTGCACTGAGAATGAAATCAGAATCCCTCCCATGGCCCATGGGACCTCCACAATTGGGATCCTGTCCACCTCTCCACCGTCATTTCAAAACACTCTTCTAGCTCAGTAAGCCCCAGTCTCATCTGTTTCCTTTCAATTTCTAGAACACCCTAAGCTCTTCTGGACCAAGAGTGTTTGTGGGATTTTGTGGCTTCTGCCTCAAATGCTCTCCCTGCTGGCTCTCAATCAGCCACCTCCTTCTCATCCTTCACATCTCAGCTTAATTCTAACTGCCATAGATAGTTCTCCCTTGACACCAGTTAGTCTCCATTCATAGTGCCACAGATGTCACTTTACTGCAGTTTCCTGATAACCTGTTCACTGTCTGTCTCCCCGGGTAGCACAGTGCCTGGCATTTAGTATCCACTCAATAAGTATTTGAATAAACCCTCGTTAAATATAAACAAGTGCTAAAATATGTGAGTCAGACTGAAAGTTCTAAGGCAGCACAGACAAAGGAGAGTAGAAGGGGTAAATCTTCATGAAGATGAATCAAGTCTTGGGCATGAGGGGCAGGATTTAGCCCAAGGAAGAGCAGGAGCAGAGGCCCAGAGGGGGGCATGAGCATGCCGGCCCACACTCACCTGTGCAGGACACCTGTGTGGGGCAGACAGTGGGGGAGTTGAGGGACACCTACTTGTTTGTGGCTCACAAAAGAATTACCACACAAAAAAGAGGAGTTTGAGGGGGGTTGGAGGTGGCACCAGAGTCATGCAGGGTCAAGACTTGGGACCTCAGAGATTTAGTCTGAACTTCTCATTTGTGGCCATGGTCATTACAGCCTCTAGAGTCTGTCCCTTAGCTCTGTCTTATAGTCATCACCCCACTCAGCTCCCAGCTACAAGCCGAATCAAGTGTTCATCCATCTAGGCCTCTGCTACATCCATCCATGCTCTCTTGCCTCTGGTTCCAACCTTTCCCATTCACCCCGAACCCCTCCCCAGCCCCTAAGAACACGTCCTTTTCTTTCATGAGACTTGTTTCTGGCACAGCCTGCCCTCCTCCCCCTCCTTCCTTCCATTCTTCCTTGCTCAAACATATGCTGTCCACTTTCTCTGTGCTGGCTATACCAGGTGATGGAGATAGAAACATGAGTGACACACTTAGACCGGATTGGTCCAGTAAATATTGATTGAGCACCTACTGGCCTCACAGAACCGTCTTAAAGAATGTCCTCATTACTATTTTGGGACATCAAAAATACTTCAAACATACATGAAGTGTCAGACAAAATTAGCACCTAAGAAGGAGAGGGATCATTCCTTTCCAACATTCCTAAAGCAAGACCCTGAAAATTCTATTTTTATATAGGAAGAGAATAAATAACTGTCATTTTTGGCACATAAATACATGTTTGCATCTCTGTCTCTGTCTCCTTTCTGTTTGACCCTCATCTGGCACACAGTAGCTGCTCCCTAAACAGCTGCTGAATCCCTAGGCCATGCAGCTTCACGTAAGGAAGGTACTTCTCTATCTGGCCCCCACTAATCCCTGGGGGATAAAAGACCATTTTGCTGTGATCTTGCAGATACCTGTCCCCCTGTTTTTCTAGTCTCACAGGTTCTCAGCTCCTGGAGGTTCAAAAGTCAAGTCTTAAATCTGTTTCTTTTTGTTCAGCTCACCTGAAGCATGTTTGATGTTTGCTAAGGTGTGTGTACTCTTCAGTGAAACTGATTCTTACCAATGATCAGTCTAAGGCAGATTTTGTTTGAGCTGCCCTCATTTGGATATTCAACCACCATTTACTATGTGTTTACTATGTGCCAGGCACTCTGCTGGGTGCTGAAGATCAATAAAGCAGACCCTATGGCTTCTCCAGGAGTTCCCTGTCTAGTTGGAGGCAACAATGTGCTGACAGCCAACGTACAACATATGAAGTGTGCACACAGTACACAAGGAGGGACAAACTGGGGTTTGGGGGGAGAGGCAAAGCAGGGTGGGCTTCCCAGGAGAAGTCTGAGCCATGTCTAGATAAGTGGCCAGGTGGGGGGTGGCCTCCAGGCATGGGCGGGGTGAGTGCATACCCCCAACCCCATGTCACTGCTGTTATCTCCAGCCCCTAGTGAGATGCTTGGGGCACAGTAGGTGCTCAGTACACATTCACGTAAGGAATTAATGTGCACCACCCACACACCTCCCCTGAATCTGCCAACACTGCCAACAGGAGGCAAACTACTTGGCCTTTGTTTCAGAGTTTACATGGTGTTTTGGGTTGGTCATCATGTTCCAGTTTCTTCCATGGGGGCTGTTTCTGTGCTTAGTTCAGTTCCAGAGCAGGTGGGACTGCTGGCTCCTGAATTCTGTGAATGAGGATCTCCCAGGTTCTGTGAATGCCTCATTGTCATCTGCTGCTCCTCACCTTCTCTGCCAGAGCCCCACCCATGGAACCATCTTAAAGAATCTCCTCATTACTATTTTGGGACAAAGATCATTTATTATTATTATTTTTTTAAAGATGGCCGGTAAGGGGATCTTAACCCTTGACTTGGTGTTGTCAGCACCACGCTCACCCAGTGAGCAAACCGGCCACCCCTATATGGGATCCGAACCTGTGGCCTTGGTGTTATCAGCACTGCACTCTCCCGAGTGAGCCACAGGCCGGCCCCCAAAGATCCTTTAAACATACATGAAGTGTCAGACAAAATTTGCACCTAAGAAAGCCCCTATATGGGATCCGAACTTGTGGCCTTGGTGTTATCAGCACTGCACTCTCCCGAGTGAGCCACAGGCCGGCCCCCAAAGATCCTTTAAACATACATGAAGTGTCAGACAAAATTTGCACCTAAGAAAGACAGTGATCGTTCCTTTCCAACATTCCCATAACAAGACACTGAAAACTCTATTTTTCTATAGAAAGAGGAAAAAACAACTATAATTTTCAACACATCAATTATTGAAGCTTTGATATTTAGCCCCATGAAATGACAGTGCACATAACTGATAGGCTATTCTTAGAGCACAACCAGATCACGTGGCCCTGCAGGGGCGTGACCTCCAACAGAGGGTGGAGACTACAGAAGTTGAGTGGGACGACCTGCAGTTGGGAGCCCAGTGCTCTGGGTCGAATCCCAGCACTATCAGGCTACTTTCTGGTGCTGGTATGAGGATTAAATTGAACAGAGCATCATAGGAAGCACCTTGCACAGGGCCTGGCATAGAGCAGGCAACCAGCAAGCATTAACTCAGTTATCTATAATAAGCTTAAGTCCCTGTGACAGCAATAAAACAGAACATCCCCTTTCTTCACTTTTAAAGCCCATTTTCCTTCTTATGTGTTGCAATGTTAAGAAAACTGTTTAAGGGCCGGCCCCGTGGCGCACTCGGGAGAGTGCAGCGCTGGGAGTGCAGCGACGCTCCCGCCTTTTCCTTCTTATGTGTTGCAATGTTAAGAAAACTGTTTAAGGGCCGGCCCTGTGGCGCACTCGGGAGAGTGCAGCGCTGGGAGTGCAGCGACGCTCCCGCCACCTTTGGATCCTATATAGGACTGGCCGGTGCACTCACTGGCTGAGCGCGGTGCGGGCGACACCACACCAAGGGTTGTGATCCCCTTAGCGGTCACGAAAAAGACAAAAAAAGAAAAAAAGAAAACCGTTTAAATATATGTTAAGGCATTCACATTAAGCATTTTTGTTTATTTATACAAAAAAGGTACAAAGATAAACATAACCAACAATCAAGTACCTACCACCTAGCTTTGAAAGTAAAACTCCCTATCCACACCCTCTTGCTTCTCCCTTGCACAGGGAAATGCTACCCAAACTTCGTATTCCCTTTTGTTTGGTCCCACATTACTGCCTGCTACAGGCAGCGCACTGTGCAGTGATGACTGAAGACAGTCCCTGCCCTCAGGCTGCTTGGAGTCCTTTTCCTAACAGTACTTGGTCTCAATGTCAGGGAATAGGTTTGAGAGGGCGCTCTGGTGGGTCTGAAAACCTGGGTGTGCAGAGCTGACCACCATTACCATGTCTGCTCACAGCATCAGGGGCAACAGTGGTCTGGAATGCAGGACTCAGGGCACAATTCCTTGCTCACCCCAACCTCATTAGCCAAGTATTAGTCCAGAGTCATTGTCTCGCTCATTTACGCAGTACACTAATAAAACAAGGGCAAGGTTCACAGCCACTCCCAACTTGGGCAGTAAATCTGCAGCACTAATCAGAGAGCACTGGGAGAGCTGGGCATTTCTGGAAAAATGTTACTCAATTTCTCTGAGTTTTTATTTCACCATCTATAAAATGTGATTATTAATCTCGCCTTTTCTCTTGTCTCGACAGCAGCTTATGGAGATAAATTATGGTCGGCAGAATTATAAAGCAGTTTGAACTCCTTGGAAGCAAGACACTCTATTAGTCCATGCTATTTTATAATCACTAATATTATAAGGTGTACTCCAATTGAACTGCAGTGAAAAAGCCCATTCCCACAAATATATGTAGATTGAAAGTAACCTCAGGATGTCTGGGGCAGAAGCAATCAAAATGTAAAATTGTATTTCAGATGGATTGTTTAATCTTATGTTTCCACTGCAAAAATAAGGAGACTTGGCAATGCTGTCATGAGCTCTGAGCCACTGTTTGAGCTGGTGACCTGGAGTGGGAGGCAAGGGATTATATCAAAGCTAGACCTGAGAAAAAGCAGCAGAAATCTGAAGAGCAGGGAGGAGAAGGCTGTTTTAGAGAAACTGGAGTCAGAAGCTTGGAAGATCTGCACAGAAGACAGCCTGAAGGGTAAGGGCTGGAGAGCACTTCGGGGCAGCCAGACGGAGAAAGAATATGCCCCCTGACCACAGGTAAGCCTGCCAGGAAAACAAGGAGCAGCATCCATACAAGAAGAAGTCACACCACGCCTGGGGTGAATCCACAAAGGTCCAAGTGGAGATTTAGATAGCAGTAGAGGCCTATCTAATCCCAAGTCAACCCGGGATTTGATTTTTTTTTTTTTGTCTTTTTTCGTGACCGGCAACGGATCGCAACCCTCAGTGTCGCACCCATACCGTACCGGGACCGGCTACGGGATCGCAACCCTCGGTGTTGCTCCCGCACCTCGCTCAGCCAGTGAGCGGCCAGTCTGTATGTGGGATCCGAAACCTCGGCAGGAGCGCCGCCGCGCTTCCCAAGCGGCGCACTGTAGCAGTGCGCCACCGGGCCGGCCCCCGGGATTTGATTTTGAAAAAGACACAGCTTCCTTGCAAACAGGAGATATGTGAGAAATAGTTTTGTCTTTGATTAGGGTGCTAGGTAGATGAGCAGAAGGAAAAAGAGATCCAGGGATGGAGCTCTAGGAGCAAAACACAGGGAGGGTGAGGTTGACCAGGAGCCTACTCACTGTGTTAGCTTGCACTGAGCCATCCTTGGAATGGCCAAACCAAACACTGTGGACCCTACGATCTGTAGAAACACTCTGCAGCTGAGTATTTTTGCCCTGTAATAAGCTAAAGGATGGTGGAGAGCTGCTGCAAAGCAACAAGGCTTTGATTCCAAAAGGAGAGCTAGGAGGGACACCCCCTCATGCCTTTGGTGGTTACAGCTTTATGCAGCAGATTCGTTGCGGAGATGTTCTAGAAGTTCTTCCTAGGGCGCTGCTGATACCCATAAAACTGTGTGCTGACGAGGATCATTTCAAGACTCTCACTGGTGATTTTGTTGTAATTGAATATCTTCAGCTATCACCAATAGAAATGCTCAGGACATTAGAATGAATCATCATATCTGTATGGGAGATTGACATAATCACAGTTTGATCTAGCTGTTGACATCATTTTCATGCCACGGGTGGACAGTCTCACAAATGAAGCTGGCTTCCTTGATTCAGCTGGTCATTTTCAGTATAAAGTTAGAATTGGAGTGGCAGTTTTTTTGATTTGTATTGGCAGTGATTATCTTGGCTCTGAATAAGCTTTTCCTGGTGTGCACTAAATGCAGATACACACATACACACACATTTTTCATGTTGACCTTTGGTTCCTAGTGCTGCTCCAACTTTGCTAACTGTGGCACTAAAATCTAACTTTCTTGCTTATATACAGAATAAAAGTCTGGATCTAGAACTTAAACTGAATATAATCTCCAAAGGCTTTTAATGATATTGGTGTAAACTGGAAACCAGCTCTCAGATGTCCAGAGCATACTGTGATGCTAGCCTCTAAATCTGTTGTTATGTGCTGTGTATGGAAACTGAAGTGAAGAGAGCACAGCCAGCAATGTGGCTCCACCTAAATGATAGGTACTGACTCGGTTTGGTGACATAAGAAAAGTGGGAAGGGAAGGAAAGAGAGAAAAAAAGGAAACTATGAATGATAAATCTTAATGAGAAACATTCCTAGGAAGGACCAGCGTGGACCCTACAATGGGTCATTTCAAAGGTACTAATACTGCCCTGTAATTCCTATAGTCCTTACCCTCCTAACATGTGCTGTGTCTGCTTTGCCCATCCCCAGCCCAGGTGGCCCATTATCTCCCAATCTGGTCTCTGATACCTTCACCGTGAAGTCAAGGGTTGCTAGAGAAAGCCCAATCTGGCCTCCCAACATCCCAGAGAACTACAGTTTTACCAGGCCGGGTTTTATGCTGGTGCCTTTTTCCAAAGCATGTGCTCAGTAAATGTCTGTAGAAGCATCTGCCAGAACGGAACCACAAGTTACTACATGTATCCACATATAGTGATTCTTTTTACACATACACTGCTCCAGGTTCTTTTTAATTTTTTTTTTTTTTTTTTTTGGCAGCTGGATGGTAACAGGCATCGAACCGTGGACCTTGGTGTTATCAGCACCATGCTCTAACCAACTGAGCTAACCAGCCAGCCTTAACATTTTTTGGCCTTACTTTTTTGTAAAAGATAACACACATACAAAGAAGTGAACAACAAAAACATATAGCTCAGTGACTTATCAGAGAGCAAAGACCACTGTCACTACCAGCCAGGTGAAAAAACAACACTGTCAGCATCACAAAAGCCCCTTGCCTATTTTCTCTCATTTACTCCTCTCCTCTCCTCAAAGGGGCTTTGAAAGCAGTATATGTGGTGGTGATGTACAGCGTGCACACATGAGCACGGTGTGGGTGTGTGCTGGCGGGTGTGGACCCTGAGTCTCAGCTGTGCTCTGCCGCTCCGCCCTGCCAAGCCTCCTGAACAGGTAAGCACAAAGGCCTGCAGCTGCGAAAAAGAACACAGCTGGCTGGGAGAGAAAGGAGACAAAGCCCCAGACATTCTTTTATGATATTCCTTATCGTAGTTTTCTTTTGTTAATTGTTTTTCTTCTCCTTTGTTAGTCTGTTGACTGAAGCTGAGGCTTGAAATTGTGCCCTTAGAGCTTTGTCTGGAAGCCTGCTGATTCCGGGGAGGCCTACCCCAAATTGCACTGTCACCTTTCAGCTTTCTGGGAACACTCATCTCTTCTGTGTCCTGGAAGGGAATTTGGAATTTCAGTTCCTGTGGATCAATTGCAAATGCAGCCTGTTCTTGTTATTCAGCCCGGTGATGTGTTACGTACAACCGAGATGTAAGGCCGAGGAAAAGGCTGGCTGCTTCCACACTAACCTATTAATTCAAGGCTCACTCTCCACCCCAGATAAAAGCATACTAAGAAAGTAATATTACTTAAGTGCAACCTTACTGACTTAAATATAAAGCTTCTCGTTGCTTTAACATTTAACTTTTACTGGTTCATAATGAATATTCAGTAAACGTTTGCTGGATGAATGAATCACGATGCTTTCCTTTTCAGGGTCCTCCATACCTGCACCAGAGAGGCCCTGGATCCAACTCTCAGATGAGTGACTGTACCATAGACAAGGCTCATCTTCAAGATATTTTCTTTTCTTACAGCACCATCTAATGACGTGGCTTCTGGGGCTAAGTCACGAGCCATTCTTTATGGTTGATGGTCTGGGATAAGAGACAGGAGACTTCTTTGAAAGGGCGATGCACTTGGTGTCACCAACTGGAGATACACCAATTAAGACAGCAGAAGCCAGAAATCTGAGCTATGAAAAAGAATCCACTGAGATGCCAAACACATGTTACAGGATGAATTTCCACTTCAGCCTCAGGGATATTCCCATAAGACAGGTATCATATGAGGAGGCCTCCTTCCCTGTATTGCACTTTTAGTAGAGAATTACTGAGAAAAAAGGGTCGAAACTGCTAACACCCTACCTCAGCAAGTTTTCAAATAAAGCCAGGAGCCATCCTAGCCGATGGAGTAGGTTCCAATCCAGAAAGTATAGGATATGGCCTGTCTCCAAGAAGGCAGGCATGAGTGGGATAATAGGAACTAGGTGATGAGGCTGGCCTTGCTCTTTGGGAAAGGGCGCACTGTCCTCCTGGCTTTGCTAGGGGACCAAACAAGCACAGGAGGACTCTCTGAGGATATGAATGTCCTTCACCCAGTTCTATAGCAGGAAACATCCACAGAATGGACTTAACCATCGCCTGTCTTCTCACAGCATGACCAGCTGGGACTGCCCATGGTCAGGACAAGGAAGGAGCTCTTATGGCAGCTGGTTAGTTGTTCCAGGAGGAGTTAGGAACAAGAGAATTTTGCCAAACAGAATGGGCATAAACTCCAGGTCTAGCCAAGGGCAGTTTATTTAGGGAAAACCTTCCAACACTCAGCTTTTCCTATTGGAGCTGGAAAAAAAACAAAACCCAAGTTTGCTTACTTGCATTTGGGTCATGGAGGAAAAATGAAGCTGGCTTTTTACAACTCCCACTTGGGGGTGCTGAAGTGTAGCAGACACATGTGAACCTTCACCACCTAGGGGGACAGCCACTGACTCTCGCTATAAGAAACCCGCAGCAAAGTGAACAGGGCACAGAAGGTGTTTCTGTCTGTGGAAGGGGAGTAAGGTGTCCCCCCAGGTGAGGATACTACTGCCCCATCTTCCCAGATACTGACTTTCTCTTCCTCTCAGTAGGGCCTCTTTGTAATTCAGTTGGGACTCTCGTGCATGCCTTTGGAATGGAGCAACACTCAGCAAAGGAGATTAGAATGTTCATGTTGTTCTCATGAGCACCGAACACTACTCCAGTCAAGTGAGCTAACCAGCTTGTGAATTCAAGGAGTTGCCACACATCACCTTGGCCTCAAGAGGTAAGGAAGAAAGAAAGACAGAAAGGAAAGAGGGAAAGAAAGAAAAGAAATGAAAGAAAAGAGAAAAAGGGAGGGTCTCTTGGTGGGAGCAAGAGAGGAAAGAGTGAGGGACAGTAAGGGGCTGTGCGGGGCTGTGCAGGATGGTGTGACCTTCACCACTGCTTGCCTCTTGGAAAGCACTTCTCCTTCTGGCTTTTTCTGAAGCCTTCAAGGCTTTCAACTTAAACCTTACTGCCTCCAGAACACTTCCCTAACCGAGGCTTTCTCCTGTTCTATGTCCCTACAACACTAATTGCATCTCCTCATCTTGCTCTTTCACTCGTTCTTGCACTGGTAGTTTTTTTTAATTTAATGAGAATAATCTAGAATCAACTTCTTACCTAGACTGGAAGCATCCTGAGACCATGGACTGCGTGTTATTTGTCTCTGCACACTTCACAGCACCCAGCACAGAGCCTTGTGGACTAGGGGGAGGAAGGAGGTGTCCACAGATACTTGTCACTGTTCACGCTTGAAGCTAGAAGCAGCTACGGTTTCCATATCTTTTTGTCTCTACCACCAAGCACTGAGCCAAGAACAGAGCAAATGCTCAATAAACAGATGTTTGCTGAAGTGGAATGAGTGGGTGATTACGTGGGGGAGAAGTGAAAACTGGGATTTCTTACTATTCTTGAGAAAAGAAGGGGTAGAGATTTCAATGGAGAAATCTGGATAGAAATCTATGAAGCTCTATTTTTAATAGAAGCTTGACATAGGGAGTTTGTAACTTTAAAAAATACATAAGCTGAGGAATGGTGGGTGAAAAAAGAGTATTTATCTACCTGGAGATGAAGAAAAATAGTGGTGAAGATGAGGGGAGAGGAGGCAGCTAAGGAGACTTTCTAAAAACTCAACTAAAAAACCCCACAAGCAATTAAATGGATGTTTGAAAGAATGACAGTGATCTTTGGTGTACACAGCTCAGTTTCCTTTTTGCTAAAGAATAAAAGTTTTGCGATATCACTTAAAATAACCGAGAGGCTGCTGTCACATTTGCTGCTGTAGTGCCAGCTCTGTAAGTACGTCTTTGTGTGTATGTATTTAGGCCTGTCCTGAGATCAAAAGTTCCTTGAGGAGACAGAACCTATATCTGCTTCCTAACGGAGTGCTCAGCTGTGGGGTGCAGCTCAGTGGCTGCGCTTTGCACAGTAGGTGTTCAATCAGCATTAACCAACTAAGTGGAGCTAACCAAATTCCATCCCCAGTTTGAAAGGCTTTGACACAGAACTGTCTAGTTCCTTTTCATTCAGCCTCAAAATGAGTGTTTTTCAAAAAACAAAACAACCCCAAATACCCCCAAAGATTCAACCAAGATTCAATTTTGAGGCTATGTAAAACAACTTTTCCTAACTCTAGCAATTCTTGCTTTTGTGAAAATCTAACAAGACTTCCCTCTTCCCGGTTTCCCTGACGTTAGAAAGGCTGATAGACTTCAGATGATCACAGAACCCAAAGTGTACGGGCCCTCACTGGGGAGTCACAGTTCAGACCAGGAAATCAATAGCAGTGGAGAGAAGTGTACAGGGAAACGAAACTGAGACTTTTGGGTTGCACAGTGGAAAGGCTGATGAAAGGTACAGCACACAGTCCCCAGCTTTGTTATTTTTTTCTCCCCTGGGATTGCATCAATAGCTTAAATGTGAGTGAGCATCACTCCTGCTTCCACCTTCACATCTGGTTAGAGTGATTCTGTCCTGCAAGCCAGAGCTTAGGTTCCATCATCGGTTCCATCATCTTCCTACTGAGCGACAATGTCCCATGCAGTTCTCATCAGTCCCGGCTGTGTCGTTACTGAGGACCATTCACAGGACTGTCTTGAGTGGCCAAGGGAGGGTGGAGCAGAGGGAGGGAGAGGATGCTACAGGGTTTTTTTCTTTCCCCATATGTATTGTGTTCAATATGGACAAATATTTGTGTAGCCTCTGTATTTGCCATTAATACTAGGATAAAGTCATTAGCAATTAGATTTTTCTATGGGAAGGAGCAAAGCATGGGGGTGCAGGGGGGAAGCAAAACCCCAAACGGAAGAACAGAAACGCTAAAAGCTGGCATCCAAAGGTATTATTCAAAAACAATATGGGAAAAGGCAGAACTGTATTTCCTCTGTTCTTCCAAGGGGAAGTTCAGAAAAAGGTCAGAAAGAGAACAATGCGGGCCATCTATCATAGCAGCCTCTAACCCAGAAAGGTTACTTACACACTGCAGTCTCATTTCACAATTCTGTAATTACCACCCCCTTCCACAGATCGCACGCCAGCACAGACTTATGAATTATACATTTCATTTCCATTTACCAGCACCCTGACTCGGTGACCACGGCTGCGGCGGGCTGCTGCAGGAGCAGCCAATGCAGGGCCCCTTCCCCCAGGTACACACTCAAATGTCACAGGGGCCCAGAGCACCGGCGCATACTCGCGATGCTGCTGTGCTGACCTGCAATTCCCAGCCGCAGGTTTTGTTTACTGAACAAATAAACAGTAGCTACCAGCAGGGATTTTCCTAGGGGAAATCACATTGGGGCATTTTTCCTTCCCGTTAACATTTTTATTCAGGAGCAATCTGGTTAAAATGAATATCAAGGGTGGTCTTGAAGGAAGCAAAGACAATGTGGAGACTGAGGGGTGTGTGTGTGTGTGTGTGCGCGCGCACATGTGTACACAACCACATTTGGAAGCATCAGCAGTGCCCACTCAGTCCTGCTGTTTGATTTGGGGGATGGGTTAGAGAGGGGGTACCAGAAATGGATACTGTGGCAGAAACTGGAGTAACCCCATTCCTCCCTGTCTGCTGCCTCTGATTGCCTGGCACCCCCCTCCTACCAGCTCAGAGGGCCCCACGGAATCCCTGGGGCTATTTGTCTTCCTAAGTGCTATTAATATATTAAAGGGGTACTAATCTTTGTTCAGGATGATTTTCCTTTCAAACCTTTAAATAACATTACGTTTAGTAGAGAAGGGTCATCTCAGACAATTGAGAGAACATGAGAACAAGGAATACCCCATAAAGCAGACAAAGGTAAGCAATAACTAATGTATACTTGAATGTATCACTCTAAGCCGTGGCAGGAGTAGGATTTTAAAACATCTAAAAAAGTGATGTTAAATGCATTCATGGAAGACAGTTCTAAGATGGGCTATAAATATAGAATATTTAATTTTTGAGGTTGATCCCAATTAAACACAATAGTAAATGGGATGAATATTAGGTACAAATCACTACGACATAAATTTTGTTCCCTTAGGTTTTTTTGAAAAACTGCTCTTAGTGTTGAATCATTTGTTTATAAAGGTTTTACTGAGGGTCTGTTGTGAGCATGGCTTTGACAGCCAGCTTCTAAGATGGCCCCCAGTGACTGCGCCTCCTGGTATTCAACATCCTTGTGTGCTCCCTCCCATATCTGTGATACGATATTGTAGGAGTGATGAATTTTGACTTCTGAGATTAGCTCATAAAAGACTTTGTGGCTTCGACTTTGCTTTGTCTTGAATCACTTGCTCCAGGAGAAGTCATCTGCCATGTTGTGTGAATACTCAAGTAGCCCTACGGAGAGGTCCATTTGGCAGGGAACAGAGGCCTCCTGCCAACAGCCAGCACCACCTTGCCAGTTGCGAGAGTGAGCCACCTTGGAAGAAGATCCCGCAGCCCCAGTAGAGCCCTCAGATAACTGCAGCCCTGGCTGAGCTCACCGCAACCTCATGAGAGAACCTGAGTCAGGACTGTCCAGCCAAGTTGCTCCCAAATTCCTGTCCCATGGACACTTTGAGATAATAAATGTTTACTGGCTAAGCCACTAAATTTTGAGGTAATCTGCTATGCAGCTATAGATAACTAATGCCCACTTGTGGGCATATCTGTAAGAGGAGAGGTTGTGCAAAAGAAGCTCAAGCTGTGTTCTTTCAACAAGCCTTAGTTGAGCAGCTGTCAGATATTTGACACTGTACTAGGTACCCCATCTGGTCCCTTCCCTGGTGGTAATCAATTAAACACCTCCTTAAAGAGATAGGTGGCACAGTGCAAGTGATGCCTGTGGAGGACTTCAGCCACCCAATGGCAGGCAAGGCAGGGAACAATGGTTACAAATTTTCTTCCCACAGGATGGACCCAATATGTAGACATAGAGTGTTCAGCCCGCACAGGGTTTTAAATTTTTTGAATTAGTTAACATTTAGAATTGAGGTGATATTTCCTAGAAGTTTGGATTTCCAGATATAAATCAACAGCTCTGGCAACTGTGGGCTACACATCTCTTCATGGCAACAATGAACTTGGTCTGAGTAGTGCCGCCCACTTAAATGGCACACGCATGTGTCACCTGCTTCAGTCCTCACCCACACACTGGCTGTAGCTGCCAGGCCTTATAGGCACTTGAGTTTGGGATTCCTAGGAGAGAGACTAGAGGTGGGAGACAAGTGGAGTACCTAAATGAAGCTGCTGTTTTTAGTTCTGTATTGGGGCACTTTGGAGGGATACAAAATGAGTTTTCTTTTATTAAACAACAACAACAAAAAGGTTTAGTCAACAGCTACCCTGGAAACAAGGGACACCTTAGAACTTAGAAGGAATGTAAAACAATTATTCCACTTTACATTAAACAGCATGAACTATAATAGGAAGGATCCCATGTTAAGTTTATGCAATGTTTGTTTATGAAGGTCTTCATTATGTAAGGCCTCCGCTGAGAGGAGAGCAGTGCTTGGAGTCTCACTTTGCTGATTGGGCTTCCTGCTATAACAGTAATTTACAATAGAAGAAGAAAGGAAGGCCCTGGCGCCATAACTCAGTGAATATCTGCCGGGTTCTTCCCTCCTACAAGATATAATAATATACCCTTTTTTGGCCTTCTCCCAATTCTCCACTTGAAACAGGATTATAATCAGTTTTCAGAGTGGCTTATTCAGGAATTAACTAGCTAACCACTGGACAACTGATTCTTGAACAATTCTGTACAGTCCTTAGTGAATTTTTGGAAGACGAATATGATGTTAACAGTATCAGGCTCTCCAGAATATCCTTCCTAAGCAGGCAAGTACTGGGTGGGAGGAGAAGGGGCCTTATATTTGCTTAAAATGCTGCTCATGGGTGTTTTATATAATAGAGCAGGAGAAAGACATTCTGCCTGCCTCCTCGCTCTCCCTGAGCTCAGTGAACATTATTGCATTATTGAGTGATTATGTAGTAAACTCAATCACCGATATTTATTGAGCTCCCAGTGTGTTCAAGACTCTGCCTACAGGGTGATACAAAGTCATGGTTTCTGTTCTAAAGAAGCTTATCATCTGGTGTATGTGTGTAGAAAAAGGAATACAGACGGAAGTAATATATGTCAGATGTGGCTAAGTTTAGAGGGAGCAAGCACTTTCATTTAATAAATATTTATTAAGTATCTACTGTGTGCTGGGCGCTGAACATTCATTTGGCAATGAACAAAAAAGACAGTCTCTGCCCTTATGGAGCTTAAAGTCTAGTGGACTTCAGAGGGGAGAATAGGGGAGAATTTGAGGTGGCAGAATTTACATAAAACAGTTAGGGACAGGCAGACATTAGCTATACTTCAGAGCTGAGAGAAGGGAGAGAACACTGCAGTGAGAAAATAGAAGAGGCAGGAAAGCACGAGGAAGAGCCACACAGGCCAGGGCCTATGAGTGAGGGGCACACGACACCAGGGCGGAGAGCAGCATCCTGTCTCCAGTGCTAATCCTGCACTTCCTGTTCACAGTCCTGAGGTAGGACATGCTGTTCTCTGACTTCTTCACTCAGAAGTACAGACACAAGGGCGTTTGTCTCTAAACATGAGTAACTGGAAAATACATTGCTGAGGATTCTTCAATGCTGGAAAGCAGATAATGGATTTAGAGATTTTATGGGACAAATTGTACCTCCCACACTGGCACCACGTACAGCAAGAGTCTGACCCAGCAGACCTACAGAAGGAGGCCTTTCCTCCTATTGGAGATAGGCCACTGAGAGGCACAGGTGATGAATAAAGGAAATCAGCTCCCACTGCTTCAAAAAGCACAGCCTGGGATTACCCTACCCGGTGAGATGAAATCTCCAAGTTTTACATTGCATTAGCAAACCTTTCCTACCTGTAGGACATTTTTTCCTTACCAAAGGGGAGGGGGGAGCAAAACACGCTGCCCTGGTCCCCCAAGACTGTTTCTTTCATGCAGAGACAGTTTTGTGTATGTGCATGCAGCCTAGCTTGTTGAATGATGAAGCAGCAAAACAGGGTCCCAATGGCACAGGGACTGTTGGGCCCATGTTCCTGTAGGTTTAATGGCATGGGATGCACATAAAAGTTGCTGCTGCGCAAACAAGGCTCTTAAAGTTAAATGTCATTAAAAACACATCTCTGGAACTGCTTAACACACGTAGGGAGGATGGAGTCCTTATGGTGGCTTTGTTATGGGCTTGAGGCTTTGCTGGGCTTGTCATCTGGTCCCACCGGGCCTCCCTGATGAAAGTACTGAGGGCTGTCTCCATGGGAGGGGGTCAGTGATCAGCAAGAGAGAAAATGCAGACAGGAAAGACAAGTGCAGTGTGATGCTTACAAGTCCAGACGAATTCTGGATTTTTACAGAAGCTTGTTCATCTCAATATTCCTGTAATATCAACTCTCAAACTACTTCTTGTATCACCCACCCAATATTTATTTTGGGGAACAGTTTAAATCAAGAGAAAAGCTATTAATAAGTTAAATAAAAGCTGCTGAAGGGATTCCTGTGAGTGGGAGGTTGAATAGGGTGATTTCTAAAGTCCTTGCCAACACCACAATTCTAGGGTTCTATTAATGCTTTCCTACTGATCACATGCAATTACACATTCACAGGCCAGAAAGAGCGATAGAAAACAGTTAATTCCCATGAAGGGCTGCTAGAAGTGGGGAGGAATTCACTGGGATTAAGAAAGTGTCTCTAGGAGTTAGGGTCCTAATCCTGGAGCTGAGGCATAGACAAGCAAGTTACTGAATTCTAAGTACCCACCAGGTGCAGAGTTAATGGCAGTGACCACACTCACGGGACCACAGTCACTATAAATGCAAACCAGAGAAATAGTGGAGGGAAGGATTGGGAAGGCAAACAAACAAATCCAGAGCAAATGAAGCCATTTATGATAAATAAGCCAATGTCAGTCTTCCCTCAGGAACAGAGATGTAAGCTGCAGTGCAGAGGAGGCTGGTAGAGAGTAAGGGGGAGGGCTCATGCGAGAGGCTTCCAGGGGGCAAGGAGGCCACCCCTGCTGGTCCACAGGTTGTTGAGGACGGGTGCGTGGGAACCTGCAGAACAACTCCCTCTGGAGGAGCTTCAGCTTACCCCACGCTGCAGGGTCTTTTTGCTCTTGCTGCAAACACATGCACTTCCTTTCTGCTTTCTCCTTTCCCCCTTCTCTTCTCCCTTTTCAGATAGCACCACTGGCCCCTGCTTGGCCTCCTCCCTCTGCACTGGCAGATGGCCCACGGGCAGAGTCCACACAGCCTCCCTCCAATTCCGAAGGAATCCATAAATCCACTGGCAGGTGTGTGATTAGATTTGCATTTTGAAACATAACTGTTAATTGATTATGATTTTAAAGAGCCCTCTCCGGACAGGCACCTGGAGAATGGACTAGAGCAGAGAAGGCCCTGTGGGTTGGTGGGCGGGCGGGCAGACAGACAGACAGACAGTCAGGAGACCACTGCAATACTCTGATGGTGGGTGACGAGGCCCCGGACTAGAGCAGAGAAGGCCCTGTGGGTTGGTGGGCGGGCGGGCAGACAGACAGACAGACAGACAGTCAGGAGACCACTGCAATACTCTGATGGTGGGTGACGAGGCCCCGGCTGAGGCACTGCAGAAAAGCTGCACGCACGAATCGCCATTGACCTCCTTCTTTCGTGACCCACTGACCTTGTCCTGCTTCTCATCCTCGGCCTCTTTGATAATAGGACTTGTTGACGCATTCACATTCCAAATCCCCTCAGGGTTTATCATGCACTTTGCTGGCTCTCCACTGATTGCTACCGCTACTCTCCGCCGCTGTCTCCTCCTCCTCCTCTTGCTTCCTTGCTCTGGACACCCATCCCACCTCCCACGGTGACCTCTCTCACCGACAGGCATTGACACCAGCCAGCTGTGCCCTGGCCCCACCCCTCTGTGGCCCATATTCTCAAGGACGGAAGGGTGATCCTCTGGATGCCTCGGAGTGCACTCCTCATGTCCCCACCTCAGAACCAGCCCATGCGTCCCAGGAGAACTGCTGTTTCCTCATCTCTAAAATCAGGATGCTCAAGAGTCATCTTTGCCTATCATGTCTTCTCTTATCTCTGGAGCTTCTGGTTTCTCTTTGGAATGTACCTCACATTCACCTCTTTCTCCTCATTCTCAATTCCACTCCTCCCTCGGCCTCACCCAGATTACTGATAGAGTCCCCCGGCCAGTGTTTCTGCCTCTAAATCTTTCCCCTTCCCAATTCACTTTACAGCCTGTGCCAGGCTTGTTTTTGTCCTACCACTTCCTTCCTTAAGAACCGACTTATCACGTGAAATCCAAATTCCAACTGCTTCCAAGGCCCCACAGCAGCATTCCCTTATTCCATGTGTTTCTCTCTCGGTTCAGCTCCTAAGATCTTCTTCTTTCAGGCCAGAATCCTCACTGTCACTTGTGCACATGGTGGCAGTACCCTTCTTACTCCACGCTTCTGTGCGTACTGC
>NW_007729585.1:52026-65479 GCF_000696425.1 Galeopterus variegatus
TGAAGTAGACTTACCCTTTGCACTTTGCTTTGTACACTTTTATATATATACATATATATATTTTTTTTTTAACTAGTCTATTTGTAACAATCAGTATAAATACAGGATTTTTTAAAAATTACCAAAGTTATTCTCACATATATGTAGGGTTGGAGATCTCTATAAAACCACTCTACCACCTCAGCACCTACTTCCTCCCTTGAGATTCTTGTGAAGTACTAAGTTGCAACCTGGGTACCAAGTCACACCTGCACAAGGAGTTTCTTCAAGGATTACTGTTCAAAGACAGAAAAGTAGGGAGGTGAATAGTCACCTA
Organism: Galeopterus variegatus; assembly: GCF_000696425.1. Classification (NCBI taxonomy): domain Eukaryota; kingdom Metazoa; phylum Chordata; class Mammalia; order Dermoptera; family Cynocephalidae; genus Galeopterus; species Galeopterus variegatus. The sequence goes on from NW_007729585.1 coordinate 52,343, forward strand.
AGGCATTTTTTTTTTCTGTAGTTTAGTTGAAAACTATTGGTTTTCCACAGCCAGGAGTGTGAATACATGTAGAAAACTGTGCATGTGCCTGTTTTGTTTTTGTGGGGTTTTCTGGTGTGTGGTGTTGCTTAGAGGATAATTTACAGGAATGTTTAGCAGTAGAGAGAGATAAAACCATAATCACTCCTCCTACACATGAAATAAGGTAAATGAGATGTTAGGGCTGGGCCCCAGTGGTAGAGAAGGGTGGTTTAAAGCACTTAGCCAGATCAGGAACACAGTCTTTTAAAGCTAAAATAGAATTCTCTGTTTGAGAAGTATTTCCAGGCCCTCACGCCAGTCTGTCAGAAGGCCAAAGCCCTTTATTATCAGAGCCTTGGTGTCTCGCTATAGTCTTGCTTTCAGCTGAGCGTGGTCTACTGGGAAACCACAAATGCTGGAAGAGGCATGTTCCTAAGACAAAACAGACCAGACAGTATAATTATCTAATCACAACCAAAGTAACAGCAGATAAACCTCCAGTTATATTCTGGTAAAGAACCATTGAGCTTTATAGTTTGGAACAGATTCAAGGATCCTAAGCGCCACCTAGATGAAGTAGCCTGGATTGCAACAATTTACACTCCCAACCACCCTCGCTAGTGAACAAATATCTGTTCAAATAACGTAGGCTCCAAAAGTACCTAGGTACTTGCTAATAAAACTGTCAGAACACAAAGGGAGATTACTGCTTCCCTCAGAGTTGGTGCCAGTACTCAGTGGTAGTAAAACTGCCGTGCACAGTATCTGAGAGTTAGGCTTTACCTCATCGAGACACCAAAAACCGCAAGGCAGAGAGTCGGCTTACTTAAAACTTAAAAACTGCAGAAAAACACCATAATAAAAACCGAAGAGAAAAAGATAATTTAGAGAGAAATATTTGTAACATAATAAAAGGTTAATACTCGGGATATATAAGTCAAAAGGAAAAGGATGCCTTTTTTAGCTGGATGTTTCATTTTGTTGTTTGTTTTTTTTAACCGTTCAGCACCTCCACCCCTCTTCCTCCTTCATTAACGGAACCCTTTAGTGGTGAACTCATTCCATATGATCTTAGGTGAAAACAGCTTTCCCCACATTTGCCAAGATGGGCATTTGAGCTGGGTCTACAGTACTGGTCATATAACCCATGCACTATAAATGGCATCTGGACACGTAAGAGAAAAATTCTCAGAACCATGGGATAAAAAAATGTAAACAGGGACACCATTTCTCAGCTATCAAATTCAGTGACTTTTTCCCTTCCCATTTTCAAAACATAATACCTAGGATTGATGGAGTAGTAAAACAGATCCTCTGAAAACACTTGATAACTTTTCTCCAGGCAATCTGACAGCAACGAAAGCCTGTAAAATATATGCCCCATTTTTCAGCTCACCATGAGTAACTGATTCGAGCAAGGATCAATCGATGCGTGCTAAAATCATTTAAATGAAAGGTTGTGAGAACAGGGAAAAGCCTGTATTTGTAAAGGAAAGTTCTAGTGATCGTATCTTAACCAAAGAGTCAAATTTAGCATCACTAACAGGAGAAGAGCCATTTTAGTTACCTCCTGGTGCAATCTAATGAAACACACAACAATCACCCACGGTCTGCCAAATATAATCAAGCCTCTAGACCGAACTTCCAGTTCACAGGAAATACAGGAGAGGAATGAACACTTAATGGACACTTAAAACAAAAATCCAGGATGGGGGACACTACACTGAAAAAAAAAATGGGGCAGACTATTCTCAATTTATGGACTAATGAGACATAACTAAATGTAATGCATGAAACTTGACTGAATCCATGTTACAAAGCCATGAAGATAGTTTGAGGGCAACTGCAGATATTGAATACAGACTGAATATTAGACATTGAAGGATTTTCTTAGATGCCCTAATGTTATTGTGGTTACATTGTAAAGTGTCCTGAGAGATGTATGCTGAAAATACTAGGGGTGAAATAATGATGTCTGCAACTTGTGCAGCATAAATATTACACGCACATATTTACATAAAGAAAATATGGTAAAATCTTAATTGTTGAATCTAGGTTTTAGGTTTTATGTAAACATTGTACCATTTGTCTGCTTTTCTCCATATGTTTGAAGTTTTTCAAAATAATGTATGGGAGGGCCGGCCCGGTGGCACACTGCTACAGTGTGCTGCTTGGGAGTGCGGCGGCGCTCCTGCCGAGGGTTCGGATCCCACATACAGACCGGCCACTCACTAGCTGAGTGAGGTGCAGGTGCAACACCGAGGGTTGCGATCCTGTTGCCGGTCCCGGTCCGGGCGCGACACTGAGGGTTGCGATCCATTGCCGGACACGAAAAAAGACAAAAAGGAAAAAAAAGGAAAAAAAAAAATGTAGGGGAAAAATGTGTCTTTTCACCCTACGATCCACTTCTAGGAATTTATCCCAAGTTCGAATTCTGTTTTGTTTCAAGGATGGTCATTAAAGCAGTCTTTATAATATCCCCAGGTTAGAAATAATCTCAATGTTTAATAAGGTGATTGGTTAAATAAATTAGTGCAACTATACCTGGACTACACTGACATTTAAAGTTACATAAGACATAATGTGAAAAGTTTTTGTGAAAAAAGTTAAATACCCAGAACAGATTTGATGACCCATCTTTCAAGATCTAGTCTAAATTAGATCTCTTCCCTGTAGTTTCTTTCAATCAGGACCAAAACACTACCTTTTCCCATATTTACCTTTGCATCCTTTGTACAAGTGACTGCTGCCATGTCAACTTTACCAAAAGTGTGCTGGGGGGGGGGGGGGGGTCCACATTTGTTCATTAGGACCATCATAAGTGGGGGTTTACCTAATGTAAGCAAGGACAAAAAATGAAAAAGAGGCGGGCAGTGAGTTCTTTATCAGTGTTCAGGCAAAGGATGGTGGGTCATTGGGTTTGGGACATTGTGGTACAGTGAGGGGTGGGACTACCTTAAAATAGCTACCAGCTGAATGATTCTGTTATGCCAGGCACTATGCTAAGCAGTCCCCTTACATCTAATGTGATCCTTGCAATCTTACCGAGAATCTTAGTAACACAGTTTTAGAAACAAGAGAAACCCAGAGAGGTTAAATAACTTTCCCCAAGGCCACATAATTAGCAAACTGGAGAGCCAGGATTCAAATTCAAGAAGTCGGATTTCAGCTCCTAGGTGCTTTCCGATTTCATGAAACCGCTGACATAGAGTACTATTTCTCTAGGGGTGGCAAAAGGAGAAAAAAAACCAAAAGACCTTTAGATTCCTTTCAGTATCAACATTCTGCAAACCTGTCTACCCAACAAACTTGGTCACTGCTATACCTGGCAGTTGATGTTAGGATAAGAAGCCACATTCGTGCTATGAGGCTAATTCAAGTATGATTACGATCTTGAAAATAAACCGAACAGAAGGTTAAGGTACTTCTGACTGCATTTCTTTCCCCATTTCAGCAATAAATACATACTGTGAATGAGGGCACATTATTCCATATAAAACTCCTTGGCTACAAATGGCAATTTCATATAGCAATTTAAAAAATTACTCAGGCAAAGTGGAAACATGGATTCAACCCCAATGATTTCTGTTTTTATTAATTTTTTTTTTTAACAACTCGATCCTCTTGTGAAAAGGAAAGAATTTGAAGATGAACAAGTCAATTACATTTTTTTAAACAGCAATTAATCCTCATTACACAGAACAAACAAAAGATCTGTGGCACATATCTTTGGAAAAGATCTTTTGCAAATTTTTCTCCTAAAAAAAAAACAAACTAAAATTCTCTTGTAGATCATGTCTCTTTCAAAGGACTATACAAGGCAGCTAAATTTTCTTCACAGAAGCCCCAAGTTGCAGTTCCATTGCTAAGTAGTTAAAATACATGGAGTTGCCCTTAGTAGTTTGCGTTGCACATCTTCCCATTGAGAGCATCACTGCTTCCCTATCCTATGTACAAAATCTCTGTGTTGACAACAGCTGGCACATTATTCCACAGTTATTAAAGAAAAACTCATTATCTTAAAGATAGACCAGTGATTTTCACTTACCAACTGGACATTTTATTCCTTTTTAAAACAATTTTAATAATACCAAGATTTGGCTTTCCTCTAAAGTTAATGAAAGCAAAAAATATATAATATAATATATAATGGTAATAAATAAAAAAGGCAACCCTGCTCAGGTATCATCCAAAACATGATCACATTCACACACAAAAAATTTTAAACGATTTGGGACACATGCACACACACCCCCTCCCAACATGAACAGTGTATACTTGATATCTGAGGGGGAGTGTGTGTGCAGTAATTTTAACAATACATCTTGATGGCCTGAACAAAAGGTGAAGTTAATACTGCCTGTGTTAAGCATGGCTTAAACATCTACTTTTAAGCAAAGCAAGTTATTTTCCCTCGGTCAGCCACCACTGCCTGGTCCAACCAGTGCAGCTCAGCCAGCCTGTCAGTGGTCTTACTCCCATGTCCTCCCAGGCCGGTAAGTCAATTTATAGGCTCATCAGGAGCTACGGGGTCTCCCTCCTGCCCTCTTAGGTAGAGAAGTGCCATGACAGTACCTATTGATACCTTATGCACAGTGGGACAGAATATAGTGTGATTTCCCCCAGAACAATAAGAAATTTACTGCCACCTAAAGAAAAATGGTAGATGGTGTTTGTCAACTTATTTTAAGCAGGAACTAAAGAATATGGCCAGTACTCACAATTCATGAAGAGATGTGCATTCTCAGTCACTGAGAAACCAACACAACTGGATTGCATATTTGAGGTTTACATGGTAGGAATACTACTTGTGATGTTGGAAGGAAAACCCCCAACACCATGATGTTATTCTGCCATTACCTCTCCACGACAAAATGACAAAAAAAAAAAAGAGGCACAGGAAATACCTTACATCCATCAGTTCTAAATGAGACCAAAAAGAAAAGAGGCAACCCACTAGAGAAAAGAAGAAAAAGAACCAGTACCGCCATAATAGACCCTGGCCTCCCTCCACAGCTGAAAGGCACACCTCTCATTTTCCAGTGAGGTCTACGTCTGTGTTTTGAAAAGAAGCCCAAAAGAGTTTCTGCAAGATTTAAATACTGGTAATCAGTGGTAAATAGTGCAATAGATGGAGTGGCAAAGTTTTTCAAAGATTTTTTGTAGTGTCTGGGAAAATAAATCATTAACGAAAAAGAATCTACAGTAGGAGGCAAGGCGATTTTTTTAAGTACATTAAAAAAAAACCTACCCTCAAATATTATTTGATTCATTTGCCTCAAGACGCACAAATACACCTCAAACTACACAAAGAAGAGTAAAAGGTGTGAAATCCAGGTAACATCCCTCATAGCCATGGCAAAACAAATACAACATTATTTGAAAGTTAGGTTTGGTAAACAAAGGCACAGTAAATATATCAAATTCAATCAGCCTCTTATTCTCTCTCTATATGTATATATATGCCTTCATATATCAGAGATATTCTTGTTCATTGTAGAGAACACAATAATTTTTTTGCTTTTAAAAATTATTAAATAGGAATCATAATAAAATAGTTCCTGATCCTACTAACAACATGGAAAGTAGCAATTAAGGCAAGCTTTAGCCAGAAAGGGTAGAGTTGGTTAGCTTCTAAACATCCTGAGATCTGGTTACAGAACATGGGAGATAAGTGTGGTCTAACTGTCTAGAGAAAATATCTACACATTTTGGTCAAAGCAGATCTATAAAATAAAGGTCCTTTTGCTTAAAAAAAAATCAGATGCTTTTCCCATTCAGTACTGTGATCAAATCATATCAGGCAGTCAAATCATCCTCCTACTGTTATTCTATTCCTGATAACTACTTGTACCCTCCCCCTCTTCATTGCTACTACCATGTGGCCTATGTTTTTACAATTTTAACCCTGTGTAATTTGCTAAATTTTAGTAAAGTGTTTTTCATTATTTAGCAAAGTTTTTAAGTTCACTGATTCACATTTTAATTATCTTCAGAAAGGACAGAAACATCAAAACTTTTAAAAGTGAAACTGTTCTTCTGTTTCCTATTAAAGACACACAAACACACAGACACACACCACCACTGTAGTGCCAAAAGCAAGATTTACACTCTACTTTCACTCCTTAAGATATTTTGTATTTGTCTTATTGTGAAGTGTGTATTGTTATAAGAACTTCACATATTCAAAGGCTTAATTTTATAATCTAGTCCTTTAAAATTATCTACCTCAGTACAAATTTTGCCTTTGGGAATTGTAAGCATGCAGTGAAAAAGTGCAAATGATTTAAAAAATCCTTTACATTTCTATATACAACTGTAACAGCAAAAAGACCTTATGAATAAGGATTCATCAGCCTCTACCTTTTACATACTCCATTAAAAAGGTAGTCATCAGGAATTCTTTTAGGTATGATGTGGGGTGCAGTGAGAATTGGAAATATCTAATAACCAAGATAGTACAAATCGATCTATGTAAATTCATTAGATTTTCAAGGGACAAATAAAATTTTAATACAGAATTAGGGAGAAAAAAAAAAAGACCACAAAGCTGAAGGCCACTGAAAAAGCAATCTATTCTTTTCGAATGGCTGAGAAATCTACCTGAAAATGTCTTCAGTTAAGGGAGCACAGTGGCTTGCAGATGGAACACACACAAGCTCCGGCACAATCTGCACAGATCAGAACCTGGCATAAAGACCACAACCCCCTCACAGGTGACAGGTGGCTTGTTTTAGGGAGTGAACGGGGAGGGGACAGCCAAGGGAGTAAGAAAAAAGAAAGATGTTAAATAATCACATAAGCCTGATTCTGGTGCCTTGTCCCCTACATATAAGAGATGGACACACAATGCCACAAGCGTACAGCCTACTAGGCAATTATTGTTCATTTAACAAGTTTTTTAAATGAGTAGTTTAAAAAAGACCATGGATCTGCTTTAGAACATCAATAAATGAAACTGGTTCACCAGGATCAAACGTCTTATGCTCAGACATTACTACTGCTGTCGTTCTCTGGCTTCAACCTGAACATGAGGTAACAGACCTCTGGACCAGCTCATGACAACAAAAGAACAGGCTGGAGAAGAGACTGGAGGAAAGCTTCACGCAAACACCAGCGTCATTCCCATCCTCTACACATCCCTTTTAATATTTGCCGAACCACCAAGAAAGTTCTTACATTCATCTTAGGGAACTTAGACGTCTTCATTATAAATAAAGATGGTTCTCCCTTCTTCACTAATAAATAAATATGAAAATGTGAAACATGCTTGGTAAGAAACAACATATAGAGAGGCAGAACAGGATGAAGAGAGAGGAAAATAAATCAATTAGTAATAGAGATAACATTCACTCCTCAATTTTAATCCATTTGCAAATTCTACTTCTTTCTAAAAGGGATAAAAAGAATTAGCTTTTAAAAACACTGCACTCAAAATGTTTCCAATGATAAGCTTCAAAATCTCACCGAAACAGAAAATATGTGTTTATGGGTGTGTGGGAATTCTGATTATGCTCTTTCATTTTAGGTCATTCAAAATGAACTCGGATTAATGTATACACAGTATGGCAATAACTTACGGGAAGGCCACAGTTTTTCTTCAACCTAATCAAACCTAGTTGGTTGAGAACACTCTGGAGTGAAGGCATGTGGTGACGATTTTTTAAAAAGTCTTATTAACCACCCCAAATCACATCCTCTCAGGAAGTTACTTTCCCCTAGACAGTCGAGGGCTCTGAAAGTCTAGTTTTGCTATAAATATAAAATAATTTGTAGCAGAAAAATATAGCCTTTCTAAGAAATAAATTTCATTTTTCTTTGTTCACTGACAAAGCTATGAGTTGGTTAGACAACATGAGTTTCCACATGTTAGACCACAAATCAGCACATCTAATTACAGCTCAACTTAAAAAGTAAAAAGCACTTTTGCCATCTGGTCAAGTACAAATGTTGGTTCCTTCTTCCCCAACGTGGGAAATTCAGAACACAGTCAATGGTGACTGCCTTGTCAGATAGTCCCTTTCACTGAAGCAGGGTGTGGGAATGGCAGTGCCAAGTCCCCATAGTGCACAGAGATCCTGAGGTGGCTCCCCATGTGCTGCTGCTCCTCTCTCTACTGCTCCGACTTGGGGTGACTTTCAGCAGAGTGACAGAAATCAGAGCTGGGGTAAATGTGCAGTACTCTAGGCAATGGAGGGGTTGCCTTCAATTTTATATATCACAATACTTGGTATTATCAAAGTCACTGTTCACTGGCAGAAAGTGGGGTACAGCGGAGTTCTTCACAACTTATCAATTACAGATGGCCATTAGAATTTATCAAACAAATATTTCTCCCAAAATTTAAAAGAAAAAAAATGACAGGTGGCTTGTTTTAGGGAGTGAACGGGGAGGGGACAGCCAAGGGAGTAAGAAAAAAGAAAGATGTTAAATAATCACATAAGCCTGATTCTGGTGCCTTGTCCCCTACATATAAGAGATGGACACACAATGCCACAAGCGTACAGCCTACTAGGCAATTATTGTTCATTTAACAAGTTTTTTAAATGAGTAGTTTAAAAAAGACCATGGATCTGCTTTAGAACATCAATAAATGAAACTGGTTCACCAGGATCAAACGTCTTATGCTCAGACATTACTACTGCTGTCGTTCTCTGGCTTCAACCTGAACATGAGGTAACAGACCTCTGGACCAGCTCATGACAACAAAAGAACAGGCTGGAGAAGAGACTGGAGGAAAGCTTCACGCAAACACCAGCGTCATTCCCATCCTCTACACATCCCTTTTAATATTTGCCGAACCACCAAGAAAGTTCTTACATTCATCTTAGGGAACTTAGACGTCTTCATTATAAATAAAGATGGTTCTCCCTTCTTCACTAATAAATAAATATGAAAATGTGAAACATGCTTGGTAAGAAACAACATATAGAGAGGCAGAACAGGATGAAGAGAGAGGAAAATAAATCAATTAGTAATAGAGATAACATTCACTCCTCAATTTTAATCCATTTGCAAATTCTACTTCTTTCTAAAAGGGATAAAAAGAATTAGCTTTTAAAAACACTGCACTCAAAATGTTTCCAATGATAAGCTTCAAAATCTCACCGAAACAGAAAATATGTGTTTATGGGTGTGTGGGAATTCTGATTATGCTCTTTCATTTTAGGTCATTCAAAATGAACTCGGATTAATGTATACACAGTATGGCAATAACTTACGGGAAGGCCACAGTTTTTCTTCAACCTAATCAAACCTAGTTGGTTGAGAACACTCTGGAGTGAAGGCATGTGGTGACGATTTTTTAAAAAGTCTTATTAACCACCCCAAATCACATCCTCTCAGGAAGTTACTTTCCCCTAGACAGTCGAGGGCTCTGAAAGTCTAGTTTTGCTATAAATATAAAATAATTTGTAGCAGAAAAATATAGCCTTTCTAAGAAATAAATTTCATTTTTCTTTGTTCACTGACAAAGCTATGAGTTGGTTAGACAACATGAGTTTCCACATGTTAGACCACAAATCAGCACATCTAATTACAGCTCAACTTAAAAAGTAAAAAGCACTTTTGCCATCTGGTCAAGTACAAATGTTGGTTCCTTCTTCCCCAACGTGGGAAATTCAGAACACAGTCAATGGTGACTGCCTTGTCAGATAGTCCCTTTCACTGAAGCAGGGTGTGGGAATGGCAGTGCCAAGTCCCCATAGTGCACAGAGATCCTGAGGTGGCTCCCCATGTGCTGCTGCTCCTCTCTCTACTGCTCCGACTTGGGGTGACTTTCAGCAGAGTGACAGAAATCAGAGCTGGGGTAAATGTGCAGTACTCTAGGCAATGGAGGGGTTGCCTTCAATTTTATATATCACAATACTTGGTATTATCAAAGTCACTGTTCACTGGCAGAAAGTGGGGTACAGCGGAGTTCTTCACAACTTATCAATTACAGATGGCCATTAGAATTTATCAAACAAATATTTCTCCCAAAATTTAAAAGAAAAAAAATGACAGGTGGCTTGTTTTAGGGAGTGAACCTTTGGTGGAAATAATTGTTTTCATTCTTACTGTCACTAGAGTGGATCCCAGAGAAGATAGTGGGTATAAGGTTCTGGAAAGTTCTTATTTACTAAAACACCAAGAAGACATGCCATAAAGGAGGAGAAAGGACTTTGACTCTGGTTCTNAAAAAAAAAAAGACCACAAAGCTGAAGGCCACTGAAAAAGCAATCTATTCTTTTCGAATGGCTGAGAAATCTACCTGAAAATGTCTTCAGTTAAGGGAGCACAGTGGCTTGCAGATGGAACACACACAAGCTCCGGCACAATCTGCACAGATCAGAACCTGGCATAAAGACCACAACCCCCTCACAGGTGACAGGTGGCTTGTTTTAGGGAGTGAACGGGGAGGGGACAGCCAAGGGAGTAAGAAAAAAGAAAGATGTTAAATAATCACATAAGCCTGATTCTGGTGCCTTGTCCCCTACATATAAGAGATGGACACACAATGCCACAAGCGTACAGCCTACTAGGCAATTATTGTTCATTTAACAAGTTTTTTAAATGAGTAGTTTAAAAAAGACCATGGATCTGCTTTAGAACATCAATAAATGAAACTGGTTCACCAGGATCAAACGTCTTATGCTCAGACATTACTACTGCTGTCGTTCTCTGGCTTCAACCTGAACATGAGGTAACAGACCTCTGGACCAGCTCATGACAACAAAAGAACAGGCTGGAGAAGAGACTGGAGGAAAGCTTCACGCAAACACCAGCGTCATTCCCATCCTCTACACATCCCTTTTAATATTTGCCGAACCACCAAGAAAGTTCTTACATTCATCTTAGGGAACTTAGACGTCTTCATTATAAATAAAGATGGTTCTCCCTTCTTCACTAATAAATAAATATGAAAATGTGAAACATGCTTGGTAAGAAACAACATATAGAGAGGCAGAACAGGATGAAGAGAGAGGAAAATAAATCAATTAGTAATAGAGATAACATTCACTCCTCAATTTTAATCCATTTGCAAATTCTACTTCTTTCTAAAAGGGATAAAAAGAATTAGCTTTTAAAAACACTGCACTCAAAATGTTTCCAATGATAAGCTTCAAAATCTCACCGAAACAGAAAATATGTGTTTATGGGTGTGTGGGAATTCTGATTATGCTCTTTCATTTTAGGTCATTCAAAATGAACTCGGATTAATGTATACACAGTATGGCAATAACTTACGGGAAGGCCACAGTTTTTCTTCAACCTAATCAAACCTAGTTGGTTGAGAACACTCTGGAGTGAAGGCATGTGGTGACGATTTTTTAAAAAGTCTTATTAACCACCCCAAATCACATCCTCTCAGGAAGTTACTTTCCCCTAGACAGTCGAGGGCTCTGAAAGTCTAGTTTTGCTATAAATATAAAATAATTTGTAGCAGAAAAATATAGCCTTTCTAAGAAATAAATTTCATTTTTCTTTGTTCACTGACAAAGCTATGAGTTGGTTAGACAACATGAGTTTCCACATGTTAGACCACAAATCAGCACATCTAATTACAGCTCAACTTAAAAAGTAAAAAGCACTTTTGCCATCTGGTCAAGTACAAATGTTGGTTCCTTCTTCCCCAACGTGGGAAATTCAGAACACAGTCAATGGTGACTGCCTTGTCAGATAGTCCCCTTCACTGAAGCAGGGTGTGGGAATGGCAGTGCCAAGTCCCCATAGTGCACAGAGATCCTGAGGTGGCTCCCCATGTGCTGCTGCTCCTCTCTCTACTGCTCCGACTTGGGGTGACTTTCAGCAGAGTGACAGAAATCAGAGCTGGGGTAAATGTGCAGTACTCTAGGCAATGGAGGGGTTGCCTTCAATTTTATATATCACAATACTTGGTATTATCAAAGTCACTGTTCACTGGCAGAAAGTGGGGTACAGCGGAGTTCTTCACAACTTATCAATTACAGATGGCCATTAGAATTTATCAAACAAATATTTCTCCCAAAATTTAAAAGAAAAAAAATCATCCACAAAACCCTTCACCAAAACTCATTGTTTAAAAAAATTTCCCCCTCTGGGAATGGACTAGTGTGGCTACTGAGATGATGTGAAATTGTTTCTCCTCATTTCATTTGCAATTTGAATCCTGCTGGTAAAAAACAAACAAACAAAAAAAAAAAAACATGGAAATGTTTCTAGACCATTCATATGCTCATTCAGGCTACATTGCACTTCTGTCCTTCAGTGAGGAAAGGCAAGATCATCTCTGGGGCCAGCCTCCTCATCTCTGCTTCTGAATAACCATGGTGTCAAACTCTCAAGAACTGTGTGATCATTTGTTGAAGTGGACAAATGTCCTGGCCATCTCATGGTGCTTCTCTTCTCAAGTTTGGTGTCCTGATGAGACAAATGTCCAGACTGCTTTTGAGGCTTCCAATGTGCAAAAAAAAGTTCCGAAGGCATTGAATTAGCTTGGGCCTCTGTTAAGGTGTTTTGGTTACTTGTTTTAGCTGCTGAAAACCCTGTCTCATATACTGCACCAGGTCCACCAAACTGCTGTTGAGGGCCAAGGTGCACACATTTGTACTGAGCTGAGCAAAGAATTCTGCAAACAAAACAAAACAAAAGCCAAGTAAATACACATGCACACACAAAAATAAAAATGGAAACATAGGAAGTCAAGGTTCCAGAAGCTATGTCCCCACAATATTCTGCACTTATCACAGAGAAAAATCACAATCTACTGTAATTATGTGTTAATTCTTCACATTCCTCTAGTAGACTAGAAAGGTAGGATCCTACCTTGCTTTAGAGTTGAATCCATAATGCCTAGCACAGTGGCTGGCACTTGGAAAATACCCATTTTTTTTCTTGTGACCGGTAAGGAGATCGCAACCCTTGGCTTGATGTCGCCCGCACCACGCTCAGCCAGTGAGTGCACTGGCCATCCCTATATAGGATTCCTAACCCGCGGCCAGAGAGCCACTGCGCTCCCAGCGCCGCACCCTCCCGAGTGAGCCATGGGGTCGGCCCCCCAATTTATACTTTTGGATCAATGGATACATGAATTTAAAAAAACATGTTAAAAGCATTATTAGTTTGCTAAGAAAGAAAGTTCTAAGAGACTGTGGG
>NW_007729585.1:66262-68147 GCF_000696425.1 Galeopterus variegatus
AAAAAAACATGTTAAAAGCATTATTAGTTTGCTAAGAAAGAAAGTTCTAAGAGACTGTGGGGAAATTAAGTAGCTGCCTTCTTCCCTACAGCAGGAAAAAATATGTAATGGTCTTCCATCTGGCATTTCATATACGTGAACATTTCCTTAGTGCTCACCGGCACTGACACCATTGTCCTAACAGGATACGCTACCTTTCCTGAACCTTGGATTTCTCCAAAGGCCTTCTTCTCCAGGCAAGTCTCAAGAATGTTTACTACGCCACATCTCTGGTACTGTAGCTAACCATCTTAACGTATACTGAGAACAAACAATAAACTCAGTATTTGGGATATGCTACTTCATATCTCAAATGTGTTAAGCCTAGGAACAGCCAGTGACTTTCCTTCATTTGCCTCACCCTTTTGCTAGCATTTCGGTTCAGGCTGAAATAATGACACCAGAACTTCTGAAGGGACAAGGTGCTAGAGCTCTCCCTAATTTGCTTTTGCCAAGATCTAGCCACAGAAATCCAGCTCCATGTCACAGAACTCAAGGAAGAATTACAATTAGATTGAGGCAAAATGGGGAAAATTTAAGAAGAGTAAAAAGGTACATGTTTCCTTTTAAGAAACTGAACACAGAATACAAACCAACGACATTATACCCTTCCAATCCACATACCCCAATAATTGGCACAACAGAGCCATTTACCTTTATTCTTCCTTGTAAGGATCTCAGCCTGTTCCCAAAGATCAAAGGCAGTAAGGACATGGGACGTGATGGTGACATAGGAAGATGTCATGTTCTGGATGGTGACTGGGGTGCTGATGGTGGCAGTCATCCCACTCCCCACACTGCCAGCACTTGACTGGGACCCTACAGAGCCAGCAGGAGAAGGCATTGGGGAAAGAGGGGATGGTGTGCCTGTGCTTCTGGAATGTGGAAGAGAAGACAGAACCAGTTAATCACCTACACCCCCAGACCACGGATTTCCTGTCTCTGGAACTGCAGTCCAAGTCACAAAGTTTCAGTGTGTACGTGACAAGGTGATAATCACTGCTAAAGTCACTCCTACAAGGTCAAAGACACCATGATGGATTAATCTGTATTCCAAATATGCTTTCCCATCCCATCTGCAGAGTTTACTTCTGCTTCCTGGAATCCCTCCCTTTTCCTCTGCCCAATTTCAACAATTCATCCTAGTAAGATAAAACTTCCTATATACATGAGGGTACGTTAAAAGGTTCATGGAAAGATTTGTATTAGCTTTTAATTCTATTTTTCCACAAACTTTCTGAAGTACTTCACATATATGTCACTCTTTCATCCACTCAGCAAACACTAACCAAGCACCTACTCTGCACCTGGCACTTTTTCATATGTGGCTACCTTGTGGCTTCCTTTCTGCCACCACTCGAACTTTTTTTCTTGCATTCATCTTGTCTATTCCTTTTCCTGGGTCACAGCACCATAAGGCAGAGAACATGTCTTACTAATCTTTGCATTACTAGCACTTAGCACAGTAGGAACAAGAGTAGGCTTCTGAATCAGTGAATTTACTACTAATGTAGGATAACCTAGGAGGAGACTAGGCAGGGAAGGATGCATCAGAAGACTCAAAAGCTTATCTTTACACTGCTCTTGGCTGAATATCTGGACATGCAAGTTAACATGTGCTTCAATGTGGCTCAAATAAGACAAGTGAAATCATTTCGACACAAGAAGTAAATGGATATAAAGTGGAGAGATGGACAGCAGCAGTAGCCTCACGATGTCACACCTGCCCTGTGGTCTGCTTGGTCCTAAGTGCACCCAGCAGGAAGAACATGCACAAGGGTTGAAGTGGAGGCCCCAGGAGGGCAGTGACTCTGGGCTGTTTTGTTTCCTGCTGCATCCCCAGTAC
>NW_007729585.1:69074-70318 GCF_000696425.1 Galeopterus variegatus
TTCTGTTTTTCAACATCTTATAGCACAGGTGAACAATTTCAGTTCATAAAGTTAAAAAGAATTTTGGTGGAAATAATTGTTTTCATTCTTACTGTCACTAGAGTGGATCCCAGAGAAGATAGTGGGTATAAGGTTCTGGAAAGTTCTTGTTTACTAAAACACCAAGAAGACATGCCATAAAGGAGGAGAAAGGACTTTGACTCTGGTTCTGTTGGCTCCACTAGTTGTTTTGTGTTCTTAGGCATATCTAAAGATCTTCGAAGCTCTAAAATTTCAGCTCCTTTGCAATTACCTTTTTATGCTGTCCAATCAGCAAAAGCCTTGATTTATAACTAGTTCTCAAAAAGACAGAAATATGCTAATGATTTAAGGAGCAAATCGGCACACAGATGAAGCATACTATTTTTTAAAAGCCAAAGCTACGTATATATACAAATGGTTGCAAAAGCAAGAGGAAATAAAGAAGTGACTCGATTTGGGAAATTATTTAAATTATAATTACCTTGCAATGCATGGAGAAGGTACCTGGGCAACTTTGAGATAACTCTTGAAGTGTTCATTAAGAGTACGAGAATACTTTATTGCTATGTCTTTTTTACAACGAAACATCGCCATGTTCAAAATGGACTGGCAACGCATGCTATGAACAAAAACGGAAGTGAAAGTTAAATATTTATTACCTTGTGTACATGACTATCACTACTACAGAAAAATAGCCATCTAACCTTTTATAGCCTAATTAACACACTGGATTTTCCTCACCTATGTGAGGAAGGATATCTCAAGAATCTTACTACACTGTTCATACTATTACTAAAAGTAAATACTGGTGGAAAAACACAAATATACAATTTAAATCACAAGATCAAAGAACTTACCAAGTCATCACTAAAATGTCAGTAAATGCTATTTTCATAATAATTAACTATCAGAGGGATTAACCCCTTGCCTTCCATAATTTTTACACTAAGAAAACAAACTTCAAAATCGTTCTGTACCATCAAAGGATGCAAAAATAAATACTATTTAGACAAAGGAGAAAGTACACACCATAAAGCAGCAAATATTTTCTCTTGTGTCGTGGCATCTGAGAAGGATTTTAATGACATTATCAATCTACAGGAAAATGTAAAAGTACATTGGGTTAAACAAAGGCAGGCAGAATATCCCACGATACATCTTATTATGTTTGTCTCATTTCTATATTGATTTTTCCTGAAGATGTGAAGACAGAACAACACAGG
>NW_007729585.1:70869-71608 GCF_000696425.1 Galeopterus variegatus
CAAGTAGAGCAGTGACCTTACTAAGTTCCCTGCTGAAACTCAAGTAAAGAGGAGGCTTATACCGAGATCAGAGGGCAACTGATAAGAAAGCTAAACTGGAAAAACCAACCTTTCCCTGATGGTTTGGCATTTCTCAGTGCACTTGGCAAAATGATGTAGTTGGACCCAGTTATTCTGTGCTAGCACTTCATCTAGAACAATCTTTGTTTAGAACAAAAAAGAAGTTCTTCGACCAGTAACTCTTTTAAAGCTCCCCTTTACCAAGCTGTTTTCACACTAAGGTTCAAATGGATTTAAGAAATAAAGGTAAGGAAAGAGAAGTATTTAAGAGGAGAGAAAGATGATTTGGCACTTACTCAATGAGGTCTACAGTATCTGAGAACACAGAGTAAGCTGACTTCGATGCCGGGCTTTCAGACTCCATGGCAATTCCATACTCAATAAAGGACAAGACGGCTTCCAAGTACTTAAAAGCCTTCCCAACCTTGTTTGTCTGTAGGAGAAGAACATGGTCATTGTTAGGCCTAAGACAGACTTCAGTTTCTCACCCACATTCTTTACTGTTACTTTCCTCCACTGTCCTAGTCTAATTATGGCTGGAGAGCAGTGTGAGAACGAAGGAATGAAAAATGATAACCAAAGCCTGTCAGCTCTGAGCCACTGAAAAACTTTTAGCAAGAAATTCATTAGGAAAAAAAATCCTGTATGAAGACTACTCTCTCAAAACCTCGTAAAAGTA
>NW_007729585.1:72757-75014 GCF_000696425.1 Galeopterus variegatus
TCTTGCGAACTAGATTATTCTACACATCTAGAGTAACACGGACACAAATTTCTTTTTATGTGTGGAAGTTTTATCTTATCACAAGTAGAAAACATTTATTATGAGCATCTTAGATATAATATCTAACAGTCTTTTATGCATTTTAGAGCGCAATAGATTAAGTAATCTCCTTTGGTGTCTAGGTAGTATACAAGGCTAAATCCTGGGCCAACAGGGACAAAATTTCAGAGTCCCTTAAAGGGACTGTAAAAATGTGAATGAAACCAGATATCGGTGGCCACCCTAAAGCTGAATACACATTTTGTCACTTAATACCCTTCTCACAAAGTGGCATACAGGCAAGTCAACTAAAGAAACTGGGATAAGCAACTCACTTTTTCTCTACACGTGCTCATGTACCACACACCTTGAGAGCAAATGATTACCACAGCACCTGCGTTTGTTTGTAGCTTCTTTTAATGCTCTCAATTTGATATGTTCGAAAAGAAAAAATGAAACTCGTAACAATGAAAATGGAATATAAGGAGATGGTGACGTATCAGCAAAGAGATGGTTTAGGGCTGTTAATTTCTACAGGCATGCTGCTACAACACTCCATGGGACAGAAGCAGAAACAAGTCTTCCCTTCAGTGAGCTTACAATATAATTACCTCAGTGCATACTGTTGTGTTTCATTAGTAGCAGAACAAATTGGGTTGCTACACACATATGCATATAAACACATATGATTTCAGAATACTCAATCATATAACTCCTAAAATTTTTAATTTAAAAAAATTTTTTTCTAGAGAACCCAGGCTGAGAAGATTAGTGACAGAAACAGTAAAAATCAAATTAGCATGCCCCAATAAATCAGCAGTACAGGGCCATGTTTGGTTTGCTTCACTGATGGGAATAAAATTCTCCAAATTCGCTTATTCAGAACCATCTCTTTCATTGAATTTCCAAAATTAATAATGGCCTTAGGGCAGAAACAAAAGAAACTATAGTATAGTCTAGCAATTTGATAATATCCTCTTCCTTAAGTATTTTGTAAAGCTAATAATGACAATATTCCTGTGATAACTCTCCATCTATCTCCTGAAATAGTGTTAAAGTAGTAGAGTTCTAACTGCCCTTCTTACCACAAGTATAATATATAGAAGAAACACACCGCTCTATACTCAGTTGTACGCTTTTTGAACTATTTGGAATGCCAAATGCACATCTTTGAGACATCATGCAACTAAGGGAGACTATTATGGAGAGGGTGGCCATATGGACTGTTGTTCAAACTGGCATAATTGGACAGTGAAATGGGATATAATTATTTATTAAAATGGTATACAATAGGCATAAGCCAGGACTCCTAGCACACTGGGATATATGGTCATCTTAGGTAGGAAGAAAGAAGATATTCATATGTACAGATTAAAAACAAAACGAAGTTCCCTGGAGTTGTAATCTTACTTGTTTGAATAATAAGGGAATGTAGTGCTCAATGCATCCAATGTCAAGACAAGTTTTAGATAACTGGCTGACAGTGGTAAATACTGACTCTTCCAAAACTCAAAAGATTCATACAGTTCTAGCAACAATCTTTGGAAGCTGGAAAGAAGAGGTTGAAAGAGCACCACTGCTTAGTGCGGTCTTGGATTCTTCATCTGACCCAGCTCGTTCTCATACAACAGGGTAGCTTTAGGGACAGGGATAGAGGGGCTTGTCTTTGACTCCTTTACAGCACCCAGCAGGGTATAGGAGCAATAAGCACTTTGCCTGAGAAATGGGGATCTCATAAAAGGGCCTCAGTGCAACCCTCCCTAGCCTGCCTGGGACAGATGTAAGGCCGCAGGCCAGGGTTGAAGAACACCAGGCCAAGGTCTCAACAGCCACCCTGGATTGGTCTGATTCAGGTCCCTATGGGTCTCTGGAATATGTGGTTAGGTCTGCGTATGGGACAATAAAGGCAAGCCATGCTGTTCTCCTCCGGTACAAAGTTCAACATATGGCTTTCTGGGGAGGTTTGTGCATCTGCAGGCATTTAGGTTTAGGGAATACACTAAATAAATAAAAGGCCCAGAGTCTTAAACATTTAAATATGATAAAGGGCAAACATTATCTCATTTTATATTGCAGCAGAGATGTAAAAGCATATTTAATTATGTATATAATTAACAACAAAACCACCACCTTGCAGAAAGTCCAAAGGCCACCAGTTAAAGAGTTCTTTAAAGCATATATACCAACAGTACAATCACTACCTTCATCTTAAAATTTC